>NC_057800.1:77130358-77130864 GCF_018294505.1 Triticum aestivum
TTTTGTTTCCTTCTTCTTCTTCTTCTTCTTCTTCCTCCTTTCCTTTTTCCTCTTCTTCTCCTCCTCCTCTCCTGTTTTCTTCTTCTTCTTCTTCTTCTTTTTTCTTCTTCTCCTCCTCTCCTGTTTTTTTCTTCTTCCTCTTCCTCTTCTTCTTTTTTCTTCTCCTCCTCCTCTTCTTCTTCCTCCTTTCCTTTTTCCTCTTCTTCTTCTCCTCCTCTCCTGTTTTTTTCTTCTTCTTCTTTTTCTTTCCTAAAACTGAACTAAACCTAAATCTAATCTAAACATAAACCTAAAACTAAAAAAACAGAAAAAAGGAAAAAACTAAATCTAAACCTAAAACTAAACTAAGACTAAACCTAAACCTAAAACTAAAACTAAAACTAAATCTAAACTAAACATAAACCTAAAACTAAAAAAACAGAAAAAAAAAAGGAAAAACAGAGGAGAGGTAGAGCTCACCTGGGCCAGTGGAGGACGGGGGCGGGGCGACCTGGGGCGGCGGCGCC
>NC_057800.1:77131400-77232397 GCF_018294505.1 Triticum aestivum
GGCCCGGGGCGGTGGGGCGCGGGGGGGCCGGGGCGCGGCGGCGGCGAGTGGTGGTGGCGGCGGCGCGCGTATGGGAGCAGGGGAGAGAAACAGAGAGAGAGGGCGCGGGGTGGGGGGCGCGCGCCTTTAGATATGTTAAATCTTTGCCGTGCGCCCCCCTTTGCCGTCCGCTTATTTGCTCTTTGTCGTCTGCTAGCAGACGGCAAAGAGGACGGCCCGTTAAGTGTTTTTTAAGCATCTCGTCAGTGGGGCCCCTCCCTCTTTGCCGTCTGCTAGCCGACGGCAAAGAATCTTTGCCGTCATCTAGCCGACGGCAAAGAACTGGCTGATGGCAAAGGCTTTCTTTGCCATCAGCCAGTTCTTTGCCGTCTGCTTTCGGGTAGCTGATGGCAAAGAGCTTATTTGCCGTCTGCTAGCAGACGGCAAAGAGCTGGCAGATGGCAAAGTAGCTTATTCCAGTAGTGCACCTATCGGAACCACGACAAAAACATCCGTGTCTCCAATTGCGTTTGAATCCTCCAAACCGTTCCCTTTACATTCTTGCAAGTTACATGCTTTACTTTCCGCTGCTCATATATTCTATGCATGCTTGCTTGAATTTTGTTAAGATTTCTTGACTTGTCCAAAGTTGCTAAAATCTACCAAGAACTAAAATTGGGAAAAGGCTAGATTTTTATTTGGTCAAGTTGTCTAATCACCCCCCCTCTAGACATACTTTCGATCCTACAAGTGGTATCACAGATTTGGTCTCCATTTGCATTGATTCTCACAGCTTTTGGAAGTCATAGCCTTGGTTTCACAACCTAGGAGAGTATGGCATCTAGCGAGGGAAATTACCACCGTAGAGGTACTTACTTTGATGGCACTAATTTTGCTAGTTGGAAGCATAAGATGAAAATGCATATTCTTGGACATAACCCCGCCTTTGTGCTATTGTGTGTGTTGGCTTGCAAGGTGAATTCTTTGATGGGAGAGAAACGAATCATGAAGCTACCGCGGATGAGTTGAAGATGCTACAATACAATGCTCAAGCTTGTGATATCCTCTTCAACGGATTGTGCCCCGGAGAATTCAACAAAATCAGTCGTCTTGAGAATGCAAAGGAAATTTGGGATACTTTGATTGATACGCATGAAGGTACCGACTCTGTCAAGGAATCCAAGTTTGATGTGCTTCAAAGTCAACTTGACAAGTTTAAAATGAAGGATAGTGAAGGTGTCGCTGAAATGTAATCTAGGCTTGCTCTTATCACAAATGAGATTGCCGGCTTAGCAAGTGAAGAGATGACCGACAAATTCATCATCAAGAAGATCCTAAGAGCCTTGGATGGAAAATACGATACCGTATGCACATTGATCAAAATGATGCCAAATTACAATTATCTCAAGCCAACGGAAGTCATTGGAAGAATTTTTGCTCATGAGATGTCGCTCAAGGATAAGGAGGAGCTCCATAACAAGTCAAGTGGTTCTTACAAAGCCTCATGTGAAGCTCCCACATCATCAAGTGAGAAACAAACCTTCAATGAAGAATTGAGCCTAATGGTGAAGAACTTCAACAAGTTCTACAAGAATAGAAGCAAAGAGAGAAGTTCCAAGTCAAGGTCCTACAATGACAAAAGATCTTCTAGTCGAGAGCGGAACTGCTACAATTGTGGAAGACCCGGACACTATTCCAATGAGTGTCCATCTCCCCACAAGAGAAGATAATATTCTCCCAACATAAGAAGTAGAAGAGAAGAATCACCGTCAAGGGAGAGAAGGAGTAGGGATGATCGTTATGAATGAAGACCCTCTCGGAGAAGCAAGGATTCGGAAAGGAAGGACAAATCATCAAGGAGCTACACAAAACGAAGACATCAAGCTCATGTTGGTGAATGGGTATCCGGCTATGACTCCGACAGTCACTCCGAGAGAAGCTATCACTCCGACTCCGAATATACTCAAGATGAAGGTGTTGCCGATCTAGCACTTGTGTCAACCAACTTGTACGACATATTTGATTCACCAAATGAATGAATTGGAAGATGCTTCATGGCTAAAGGCCCAAAGGTATCACACCCCAAGTATATTGATTTCAATAGTGATGAAGATGACTTGTTATGTGATGATGATTTACTTGTTGACAACTCTAGTGATGATTACTATGATGAAACGTCAATTAATCATGCTAATCAAGATGAAACGAATGACAATGATAAGGAGAAGATTGAGTCTCCAACTAAAAAACTAAACACTCTTAAGTTAGCTCATGAAACTATCTTAGGAGATCATCAAGAACTTTTAAGGACTCATGAGAAATTACGTGTTGAGAAGATCAATCTTGAGCAAGAGCATGAGTTCTTAAAGGCAATCAATGATGATCTTCGCAAGAAAAGTTCTTCTTACATTGCCAAGCATTTACTCTTATCCACATACATGCCTCAAGTCAAGTCTAGTGACAAGAACAAGAAGGATTCTTCCTCTAGTAGTAACAATAATCGTGCTAAATCCAATGTTGTTGGTTCTAGTAGTTCTCTTGATTCCACTAATGATTCTCTTAGCCAAGTTACACTTGAGAAAGAAAATAGCTTATTGAAGGGAATCATAGAGAAAGGTGTTTACAAGAGCCTTGCCGGGAGTAAGCAATTCGAGGAAATTATACGCAAGCAAGGAAGGCATCGAAAGAATCAAGGTATTGGTTTTGAACGAAAGTTCAATGCCAATGGAGTTGAGTGGGAAGAAGATCAATACCCCAAGACGAAGTTTGTTCCTCAACAAGAGAAGTATGATCCTACTTGTTTCAAAGGGACACAAGATCAAGATGATCTTCGACCACAAGACCACAAGCAAAAAGGCAAGGACAAGCTTCAAGAGGAAATTGATGCATTTGAAGAAGCTCCTAAGCCTTGGTTAAGTGGGTTCCCAAGACTACATCAAGTTCCACTTCATCAAATACAACTACAACTCTGAGGATTCCCATCAACATGGTGTGGATCCCGAAGAAGAAGAACTAGAGAGTTGTTGAGGGTGACTCGACCAACATACTTCACTCTTATCATTTTGGCAAGAACAAGTGCAATCAACTTCCACATCTTGCACTAGTTCAAAGAGTCACAAACCCTCTCGTTGGTAAGACAAGGGACAAGGTAATCTAATGCTTTCACGGACATCATGTTGTGTGTGCATCACTCTATGTCTATGGATATCCTTGTTTGTTCCTTGTGGGACTAACCCGTGTAGGTATTGAAAGTGCAATTTACTCCAAAGGATAGCTCCGAATGTTCTACATCAACTTAGAGCATCCACATCTTCAACACCTACATGAAGTCATCATTAACAAAACCCAAGGTTAGTTCATCCCTCTTAGGGGGGATCTCACATCTAGGGGAGCTTTGCTCTAACAATTGAGTTAAAGCAACTCTAATGGTGTGAACACAACAACGATTTATGTAAAAGTGGTAACCCCACTTGTGCTTAAATGATGAGTATGACCTGTGATCAAATGTTCTCATTTGACTCCTAAGTCAATATACTCATATATAGATGACCTAGTCATCGCCAATTGCTTGATAGATGCTAGAATTGCTTGTGCATGCTTTGCCACATATTTCATTTGTCATTTTATTGTGTGAGCATGTTGGTTGCATAATTTACTCATTCGAGGACATCTGCTTGTTGTTTTGATTGATTGGTTTCTTTTTCTTTTGCCAAGTGGATGGACAAGAATGCCTAAGAACCTTCTATAGCTAACTATGCTTTTCTCGTCTCAAACTCTATTCATACTGCATCACAAAGTTTGATCAAGTCATATTCGAACCACTCTATGTGAGGAGCACTCGGAGTCCCCGATTCATCATAGACTTAAAAATCCAAAACTTCTTCATGCGTTTCGGTCTGACCGATTCATCCATTTCGGTCATACCGAGATCACTAAGTCAATCTAGGTTTTCAATCTCGGTGCAACCGATTTGAACTTTTCGGTCACACCGAGTTTCAGTAACTGCTTGCAGTTATGAATCTTGGTGCCACCGAGTTGTTCCACTCGGTCACACCGACAGGGTTAGGCTATATATATCCGCGGGTCAAATTTTGGAAAACTTTCTGAACCTCCTCGCCCGCGCTTAGCCTGCTCAGCCTCCCTGGGTCTCCAGATCATCCTCCTCGTTGCCAGCCGCCTCCTGTCGCTGGTCTCCGCCGCTGTCAACGGGATCGTCTCCGCCGTTGCCACCATAGCAAGTTCATCGCCGAACTAGGGTATGGACTTGAACTTTGTGCTGTTCTAACTCCGATTCCCCAGCACATTGCTTTGCCATGTGTCTTGCCACGATTGAGATCAATCTATCCATCTAAAACACTCCGTAGTTTAGTCGTGAATTCAAAATTTAGGGTTATGTTTCCACCGAAACCATCTTGGACCGACCGAGTTGATGAAATCGGTTCCACTGATTTGGCTCAGGCCATTGCACATGTGATTCTCGGTCTGACAGAAAATTGCAAATCGGTGTGACCGAGTTCAGCACTTTGTGAAACCCTAGCAGTCTCGGTGCCACCGAACTGTGACTCGGTCTAACCGAGTTCACTAGTTTAGGTTCCAAAAGCTGCTTCGGTATCACTGAGTTTGCAAATTGGTAGATCCAAAATGCTTTCTGTGGAAAACTAAAACTAAGTTTTTAATTCATTCTTTTGCAAAAACCTTTGTACTTTGTGATGCTTATCCACTCTACCTCATCTATAATCTATTCACAGGGTTTGCTGTCAGTGTTTGCATCATGTCAGATCAGAGTGATAGTTAGAACAAATCTGAGGAGCAGGTTCAGATGAGTGAGGGCACTAGTCCGTCTAGCAGCTCAGATGATGGAAGCAGGAGAACACCTAGCAATCTGCCAGAGGCTGCCACCAGGGCCAGCAAGAAAAGAACCTCAGAGTCAGAGGATGAGGACTATGTGGCTGAGGAAGAAGAAACCACCTCAAGGAGGAAAGTCCTGAAAAAGGAATATGGCACAGCTGCTGCCACCAAGCCAGGGATGAGGCAAAAGGTTCCTTCCAAGAGAGCTCCAATGTCTAAAGCCAGAACATCTACTCAAGATACTTTGGGATCTGCACCCAAAGAGCAGGTTGTGGCAGAAAAGAAAAGAAAGGAAAGGGTCAAAAAGACCACTGCCAGAGTGCTTGGGAGATCTTCAATCATGAATGACTCTGAAGAAGAGGAAGAGGAAGAGGATGCAGCACCAGCACCCAAAGCTCAGAAGCTTATGGGAGATGCCATAAGATCAGGGGCTGCTCCATCTAAGCCCAAAGGATCTTCTAAGCCAGCTGCTCCAAAACCCAAAACTGCACCCAAGAGGAGCACCAGGAACATCCTAGTAGCAGAGAAGAACAAGGCCCCAATGCCTGAAGTTGCAATAGAAGAAGAAGATGATTCTATTGTCTTGAGGAAATTCAAGCCAAAGATTCCAGACCACAATGATGCTCATCCAGTTGCAGAGAACATGAAAGTCAGGAAGGACTCTGGTCTAAGGCTATGGAGAGAGTCTGATCCATATGCCACCAGGAGAAGGACTGCTGTCGACTATAGGTTCCATACAAAGGAACAACAGGACTTCTATGAGACCATCTTGCTTGACAAGAAGCCCATAGTGTGTGACATGAGATGGGTCGATTGGACATTCATTAAGGAAAACGAGGATCACTTCCCGGGTGTATATGACAGCTTCAAGGCTTGTGGAGTTGATGAGTTTGTGGCTCAGAAGCTCACAAAATGGAATGATGAGCTCATCATACAGTTCTACTCCACAACTCACTTCTACCCAGATGGAAGGATTGTCTGGATGTCTGAAGGTACTAGGTACCCGTCCACAGCTGCAGAATGGGCTAAGTTGATCAATGCCCCAGAAGAGAGTGAAGATGACTTGGATGTCTATGCCAAGAAGAAGAAGGATCACAACACGATGGCACAAATGTACAAGGAGATCCCATATGCTGCTCTTGAGACACACAAGTTTGGATCTGTACATTACCTTCTGTCAGGCTTGCCAACTATCAACTGGATCCTCAGGCACACTCTCTTGCCAAAGTCAGGTGATCACAAGATGATCAGAGGCCATGCAATTAACTTGCTTCACATCTTTGATGTCCCACAAAAGTTCAAAATCATGAGCCTAATAGTGGAAACCATAAAGAGCACATTTGCAGATCAGAAGAGGAGTTGTGGGTATGCCCCACAGATCCAGGAGCTGATTAACCCCAAGATGTGCACTAGTACATATCTGCTGGACAAGGAACACCTGCCCATCTACCCAGACTTTGAGGACAACACTGTGGTGATGGATGAAAATGAACCATCTTCTGTGCAGGCACAAGCCAAGAAGGAGAAGGCAAAGGCTGAAAAGGCTGCAAGGATGCCAACTACTAAAGAAGCATCTCAGTATCTTCTGAAGAGCAAGCAAGATCATCTTGGCTACTTGATTGCCTCCACTTTGAGGATTGATAAGGGACTAGCCACCCTGACTCAAAACCAGGAGAGCTTGGAGAGGATCATGGAGCAGAAGTTCTATGACCTAGATGTGAAGATCACTGAGATCCAGTAAGTCATTGAGAAACTTCGGGATGAAGTGCAGGAGAAGAAGGGCAAGACAACCACTGATGCTCTTGCTAGAGTGCCCAAAGGTCAGAGGTCTCCTGAAGTGCCTATTCCAGACACCAGAGCCACTTCATCGGCACAAGCTACAACTTCTGTGCCACCGGCTCCAGCACCTACTCCACCAGCTCCATCTACATCGACTGATGCCTTCGTTCTTGGAGTTCTGTCTACACCACCACCCGAAGACCAAGCCTGAGTGTCGATCTAGCACTATGTATTTTTATGAACTTTTTGGTAACTTGTTGCCAAAGGGGAGAAAATGTATAGATCATAGGCTTCGAGAGAGAGCGTTGCTTTTTATTCTCTCTTCTTGTTTGGTGGTTAAAATTCGTTTATTTGCTTGGTTGAGATACTTTATACTTCGTGCTTGCTTGGATGATCATGTGTTTGATCATATGCTACCTTAATGCTTGTTGGATGACATTATCCTTTTTATATGATCATTCACTTTGCTTGGTGATGAGTGCATGTATTTTAATTATTATCATTTTGAGCGCTCCACCAAGATGTATGTGACATGGAAGAGTAACCCATGATCCAAACTCTTTGTGCATTTGCAGTCCAAAGAAAATCTTAAACTATGCACAAATTTAGGGGAGCTCTTGCTTTTCACATACTTCTTAAAGCAACAATGTTTTTCACTCTTACTATCATTTGTCGAGGCCTTGATCTATATGTTGTCATCAATTACCAAAAAGGGGAGATTGAAAGTGCAACTATCCCTAGGTGGTTTTGGTAATTCCTAACAACATATAGCTCATTGAGCTAATGCTATTTCAAGATTAATATCTCAGGAAAGCTCAATGATTGGCATGGCATGGATGAGAAAAGTGGACCCCTCGAAATGCTAAGGACAAAGGATTGGCTCAAGCTCAAAGCTCAAGACTCTACATTTTCTATTTTAGTGATCCAAGATCACATTGAGTCTATAGGAAAAGCCAATACTATCAAGGAGGGATGAGGTGTTGCTTAATGAGGTTCTTGCTCAAAATGCTCACTGATATGCTCCAAAACCCTCAACTACTTTCTCACAACCACATATGACCTAAACCAAAAGTCAAACTCGGCCCTACCGATTTTTCCTATCCGGCGCCACCGAGTTTCAAATGTCATAGCCACTGCCACAAACCCTAGGCAAATCAGTCTCACCGATAGGGATCCCGGTCTCATCGAGATGGGGTTGTAATCTCTCGGTTTCCCTTCGTAACATTTCGGTCTCACCAAGATGAGCGATCGGTCCCACCGAGATTGCAATGTAAACTCTCTGTTTTCCCTTCGTAACGTTTCGGTCTCACCGAAATGAGCGATCGGTTCCACCGAGTTTACCTGACCAACTCTCTGGTTAGCTTATTACCAAAATCGGTCTCACCAAGTTTGTGTAATCGGTCTCACCGAGATTATGTTATGCCCTAACCCTAATCATATCGATCCTACCGAGTTGCATGTCAGCCCCACTAAAAACCCTAACGGTCACTAGCTTTGCTAAATCGGTCAGACCGAGTGTAACCATTCGGTCCCATTGAGTTTGGGAAGTTATGTGTAACGGTTAGATTTTGTGTGGAGGTAATAAATACCCCTCCACCTCCTCTTCATTCGTGGGGAGAGCCATTAGAACAAACCTACACTTCAACCTATATTTTCTGAGAGAGAACCACCTACACTTGTGTTGAGACCAAGATATTCCATGCCTACCATATGAATCTTGATCTCTAGCCTTCCCAAGTTGCTTTCCACTCAAATCTTCTTTCCACCAAATCCAAATCTAGTGAGAGAGAGTTGAGTGTTGGGGAGACTATCATTTGAAGCACAAGAGCAAGGAGTTCATCATCAACACACCATTTGTTACTTCTTGGTGAGTGGTGTCTCCTAGATTGGCTAGGTGTCACTTGGGAGCCTCCGACAAGATTGTGGAGTTGAACCAAGGAGTTTGTAATGGCAAGGAGATCGCCTACTTCGTGAAGATCTACCGCTAGTGAGGCAAGTCCTTCGTGGCGGATGGCCATGGTGGGATATACAAGGTTGCTTCGTCGTGGACCCTTCGTGGGTGGATCCCTTTATGGACTCGCGCAACCGTTACCCTTCGTGGGTTGAAGTCTCCATCAACGTGGATATACGATAGCATCACCTATCGGAACCACGACAAAAACATCCATGTCTCCAATTGGGTTTGAATCCTCCAAACCCTTTGACAGTGTCCTGGACTAGGGGGTACTCATCACATCGTCTCCCGATCAGTTGGATTGGGCCGAGGACCCCCATGGCCACATACTCATGGGACAGTTCGGACAGCTGCCGCATACAAGGAAGATTCCACAAGACTTGGCGATCAAGACAAGGACTCCACCCCACCGGTGTATTCGGCTAGGACTCTTGTTATCCTAGGCCTCTGGTGCATTATATAAACCGAGGCCAGGCTAGTCAATAGAAACATACAGAACAACAATCATACCATAGGCTAGCTTCTAGGGTTTAGCCTCTCCGATCTCGTGGTAGATCTACCCTTGTACTACCCATATCATCAATATTAATCAAGCAGGATGTAGGGTTTTACCTCCATCAAGAGGGCCCGAAACTAGGTAAAACTTCGTGTCCCTTGCCTCCTGTTATCATCCGGCCTAGACGCACAGTTCGGGACCCCCTACCCGAGATCCGCCGGTTTTGACACCAACATTTGTGCTTTCATTGAGAGTTCTGCTGTGTGATTGGCAAAAGGATCGATGGCTCGTCTACAGGTCAACTGCGATGCTGGCATCTTCGTCGCCGGCTCGACTGGTCACCTTGGCTCGATCGAGAACCGTGATCCATCTCCGATCGTCATGTTCGGACAAGGGCCTTCATCAACATCAACTCCGATCCCTATCAAGATCATGGAGGAATCATCCATGGAGCTCGCGGGCTCAACGTCAACATTGCCCTCGGGCGACCGTGCTATTTTTCCGAACAGCAAACTTGTATCTGCTGCCACCACCTCTTTAGAGCATCGCTTTGACGATTCCTTCGGTGGAATTATGCGGAATTGAGTGTACAACAGCCATGCAAAATTTCGTCGAGTTCCGATGGAGGAATCTCTGACAATCCATGATATACCGGAGCTTTGTCAAATCTGGACGGGAATCTGGACGAGTTTAGGGTGTGGTCTCAAGAGCCTAGCTCGGAGGTCCTTTGGAATATCCAACCATTCATCTACTAAGGAATTCCCATATCTACCACCCCTCCAAATTTCAGATCCATCCGACCGTCCAAACTCTACGAACCATCCGATTAGTGCATCACTTTTCGGATCTGTTTTCTGCGCGAAAACGAATCCGACCCGAGTTCATCTTTTTTATGAATGGGATTTCGGACATCCCTTTTGAAGGAAGTTTTCTATGGGGTATTGTGTTTTGTTCCCGAACACATCCCACTAACTTTAAGATCTTTTGAACATGATCTTCAACATCATGCTGTTGCCAAACTAGTCCGGCAATATTGCTCCACGGGTGTCGACCTGCGCTAGACACGTCGTCACTTTATTGAGCCGAGCTCAACTTCTTTGGATCATCATCTCGGCAAGCCGAACAAGAGTCCGACATCACGAAGGATAAATCATAATCAACATCGCCGCCCCACGGATTACACGGAGCGGGCATACCGGCATCGCCGCACGGTCGCTTCATCAAGCCGGCATCGACCACGTCACGACCTGCATCGACAGGGCCGCACTATTGCTTCATCAAGCTGGTGTCCATCACGCCGACCTACTTCGACTCATCGGCTGACGTCGATGCTTCGACATCTCGGCTGGACCGGGGGCTTCACCATCTCTTCATCAACCTACTCCGGAGACTTCGGCGTCACTAGCTGACCAGCTCCGTCACGTTAGCTAGAACGAGGGCTTTGCCTCAGCGAGCCAACCTTTGCCAGCATCGCAATACCATCGCTTTATCGCCCATCAGGCAATGGGTGTGCGGATCGAGTCCCAATTTTGGGAATCACCTTTCTTTGGATTGCTACAATAAATAAACCAAATGCTACTAATCCTAGTATTTTTTTGCTTGTTTGGGTTTATTTTCCCAAGGAATTATTACTCTGTTTTGTCCATCATCTGTACACAGGTCTATCAAATGATGGCCGCATTAACGACGGTCGCATGGTGGTTCGGTCAGTTTCCGTACATAGTCCGGCGAACGCTGCATCCGGAACTCGGACTGACCTATGAATTCAGGATTTGCCACGCCTTTACCGCATCACGCCGACGCCCTGCGTCGACATTGACTTCGGCGCCAGGCCATATTTCTTTTATTACTCACTTTGCATAATTATTTATTATGCAATGATTTTTTTAATTCTTATTATTACTATTATCTCCGGTTTGCACTATTTTTTGTGCACAGGAAAATGATCCAAGGACTTCATCGTCACTCTGCCGGTCTGCATTGACCGTGCTATGTCACCACTTCGGTGTCTCGAGCTCTCCGCTCCGCCACCTCGGGACCGGCTTGGGGGATGGAACCTTGTCCCGCATCAAGCTCGGACCGCGTCATCAATGCCGAACACATTAACCAGCTAAGTCGCTTTCATGCTCAAAGTTTTAATTTTTAACTTGTGTTCGGTTCATCCAAGCATTATACTTTTTTGGAAAAAAGTTGCTTGTAAAAAATTTCATTGTCCAAACTTTCTTTGTGACGCATAAATTCAAATACCCAATTCATTTGGGGGCTTCCTTCATGAAGCTTTTCCACTTGCATATGATTATACTTGTACGGCTTCGTTCCTTGTTCGTGTATTACGCCACAATATGCACCATATTGACTTAAGCGATTTGCAAGCTGGGTTGCCTCGCTCCTATGTTTACCCCTACATTCCCGATTGTTCGTCTAGGGAGTAAAGGGAGCACCTCTGCGATTGTCACGATCGGGTCGCCCGAGCCGGACCTCAGACTGGGTGAAGCCGAAAGCTAGCGCTCTTATAGTTTTCAATGATGGTCGGCACACAACGGAACTCATGAGTACAAAAAATCTATTGCACAAGTCTCATAATAACAATGAGCACCGAAGAAAGGTATCGGTGGGGGTACTATTTTCTTCGAAGATGCTTCTTACACTTCACGGTAATATAGCATAAGTTCCCTGAGCGCGCTTTGTCTATTACAGCCTTATGGCCTGATACCTGGTTATTGGAAATGTTGGGGATCGTAGTAGAAACTCAAAATTTTCTACGCATCACCAAGATCAATCTATGGAGTAATCTAGCAACGAGGGGAAGGAGAGTGCATCTACAAACCCTTGTAGATCGCTAAGAGGAAGCGTTCAAGTGAACTGGGTTGATAGAGTCGTACTCGTCGTGATCCAAATCACCGATGATCCTAGTGCCGAACGGACGGCACCTCCGTGTTCAACACACGTACAGCCCGGTGACGTCTCCTACGCCTTGATCCATCAAGGGGAGAAGGAGAGGTTGGGGAAGACTCCATCCAGCAGCAGCACGACGGCGTGGGGATGGTGGAGTAGCGCGGGACTCCAGCAGGGCTTCGCCAAGCACTACGAGAGACGAGGAGGGAGAGAGGTAGGGTTGTGCCAATAGGGAGAGCAAATCACACGTGTTGGGCAGCCCCATACCTCAAGTATATATAGGGGGAGGGGAGGGGCTGTGCCCCCACCTAGTTTTCCACCCCTAGGGGTGGCGGCCACCCCTAGATCCCATCTAGGGGGGCGGCCAAGGGGGGAGAGAGGGGGGCGCACCACTAGGTGGGCCTTAGGCCCATCTAAGCCTAGGGTTTCCCCCTTTTCCCTTCTCTCTTCGCCTTGGGCCCTAGTGGGGGGGGGGCGCACCAGCCCACTTGGGGCAGGTCCCCTCTCACACTTGGCCCATGCAGCCCTCTGGGGCAGGTAGCCCCACCTGTTGGACCCCTGGGACCCTCCCGGTGGTCCCGGTACGTTACCGATAGCACCCAAAACTTTTCCGGTGACCAAAACAGGACTTCCCATATATAAATCATTACCTCCGGACCATTCCAGAACTCCTCGTGATGTCCGGGATCTCATTCGGGACTTCGAACAACATCCGGTAACCGCATACATACTTTCCCTATAACCCTAGCGTCATCGAACCTTAAGTGTGTAGACCCTACGGGTTCGGGAACCATGTAGACATGACCGAGACACCTCTCCGGCCAATAACCAACAGCGGGATCTAGATACCCATGTTGGCTCCCACATGTTCCACGATGATCTCATCGGATGAACCACGATGTCGAGGATTCAATCAATCCCGTATTCAATTCCCTTTGTCTAGCGGTACGATACTTGCCCGAGCTTCAATCATCGGTATCCCGATACCTTGTTCAATCTCGTTACCGGCAAGTCTCTTTACTCGTTCCGTAACACATCATCCCGAGGTCAAATCCTTGATCACATTGTGCACATTATGATGATGTCCTACCGAGTGTGCCCAGAGATACCTCTCCGTTTACACGGAGTGACAAATCCCAGTCTCGATTCATGCCAACCCAACAGACACTTTCGGAGATACCTGTAGTGAACCTTTATAGCCACCCAGTTACGTTGTGACGTTTGGCACACCCAAAGCACTCCTACGGTATCCGGGAGTTGCACAATCTCATGGTCTAAGGAAATGATACTTGACATTAGAAAAGCTTCAGCATACGAACTACATGATCTTTGTGCTAGGCTTAGGATTGGGTATTGTCCATCACATCATTCTCCTAATGATGTGATCCCGTTATCAACGACATCCAATGTCCATGGTCAGGAAACCGTAACCATCTATTGATCAACAAGCTAGTCAACTAGAGGCTTACTAGGGACATGGTGTTGTCTATGTATCCACACATGTATCTGAGTTTCCTATCAATACAATTCTAGCATGGATAATAAACGATTACCATGAACAAGGAAATATAATAATAACCAATTTATTATTACCTCTAGGGCATATTTCCAACAGTCTCCCACTTGCACTACAGTCAATAATCTAGTTCACATCGCCATGTGATTAACACTCACAGGTCACATCGCCATGCGACCAACATCCAAGAGTCTACTAGACTCAATGATCTAGTTTACATCACTATGTGATTAACACTCAAAGAGTTCTAGGTTTGACCATGTTATGCTTGTGAGAGAGGTTGTAGTCAACGGGTCTTGCCATATTCAGATCCCTATGTATTTCGCAAAACTTTATGTCATATCGTAGATGCTGCTACCACGTTCCACTTGGAGCTATTCCAAATTGTTGCTCCATTATACGTATTCGGTATCTCTACTCAGAGCTATCCGGATAGGTGTTAAGCTTGCATCAACGTAACTCTTTACGTCAAACTCTTTATCACCTCCATAACCGAGAAACATTTCCTTATTGTTCTAAGGATAATTTTGACCGCTATCTGGTGATCTACTCCTAGATCACCTTTGTACTCTCTTGCCAGACATGTGGCAAGTCACACATCTAGTGCGGTACTCAGCATGGCATACCGTATAGAGCCTATGACAACAGCATAGGGGACGACCTTCGTCCTTCCTATTTCTTCTGTCGTGGTCAATCTTCGAGTCTTACTCAACTTCACACCTTACAACTCAGGTGAGAACCCCTTCTTTGACTGATCTATTTTGAACTCTTTCAAAAACATATCAAGGTGTGCGTTCTTTGAAAGTATCATCGGGCGTCTTGATCTATTTCTATAGATCTTGATGCCCAATATGTAAGCAGCTTTATCCAGGTCTTCCTTTGAAAATCACTCTTCAAACAACCGTTTATGCTTTCCAGAAATTCTACATTATTTCAGATCAACAATATGTCATCCACATATACTTATCAGAAATATTGTAGTGCTCCCACTCACTTTCTTGTAAATACAAGTTTCTAGCAAACATTGTATAAACCTAAAAGCTTTGATCACTCCATCAAAACATATATTCCGATTCCGAGATGCTTGCTGTAGTCCATAGAAGGATTGCTAGAGCCAGCATACCTTTTAGCATCCTTAGGATCGACAAAACCTTTTATTGTATCACATACAACTTTTCTTACGAAAACTGGTAAGAAAACTTGTTTTGACATCCATTTGTAAGATTTCGTAATCGAAAAATACAGCTAATGCTATCATGATTCCGACAGACTTAAGCATCGCTACGTGTGAGAAATTCTCATCGTAGTCAACTCCTTGAACTTGTGAAAAGACTCTTTCCCACAAGTCGAGCTTCATAGACGGCAACATTACCGCCCACGCCCGTCTTCTTCTTAAAGATCCATTTATCGGAATATGGGCCCACCATCGCTTCTCCATAGCTCGTAGGTTCATTGTTGTCTAACAACATGATATCTAAGATAGGATTACCATACCACTCAGGAGTAGTACATATCCTTGTCGACCTATGAGGTTCGATAGCAACTTGATCCGAAGCTTCATGATCACTATCATTAACTTCCTATTCAATAGACGTAGGCTCCACAGAAAACATCTTTCTGTGTTGCATCACTCTTTGGTTGAAATAAAGGTTCGACAACCTCATCAAGTTCTATCTTCCTCCCACTCAATTCTTTTGAGAGAAACTCCTTCTCGAGAAAGGACCCATTCTTAGCGACAAACAATTTGCCCTCGGATCTGAGATAGAAGGTATAGCCAACTGTCACCTTTGGGTATCCTATGAAGATGTGTTTGTCTAGTTTGTGTTCGAGCTTCTCCGGCTGAAGCCTTAAGCATCGCAGCCCCAAACATTAAGAAACGACAAATTTGGTTTCTTGCCAAACCAATGTTAATACGACGCTGTCTCAACGGACTTAGATGGTGTCCTATCTAAAGTGAATGCAGCTGTCTCTAACGCATAACCTCAAAATGAAAACGGTAGATTGGTAAGAGACATCATAGATCGCACCATATCTCATAGGGTTCGATTACGACTTCCGGACACACCATTACAACTGTGGTGTTCCAGGTGGCTTCAACTGTGAAACAATTCCACAATGTCTTAAGTGATTTGCCAAACTCATAACTCAGAAAATCCCCTTTTGATTAGATTGTAGGAACATGATCTTATTGTTATGATGATTCTTAACTTCACTCTGAAATTGCTTGAACTTTTCAAACGTTTTAGACTTGTGCTTCATTAAGCAAATATACCTATATCTACTCAAATCGTCAGTGAAGATGAGAAAATAGCGATATCCACCGCACGCTTCAATTCTCATTGGATCACACGCATCAGCATGTATGATTTCCAACAAGTCACTTGCCCGTTTCATTGTACCTAAAAACGGGGTCTTAGTCATCCTGCCCATGAGGCATGGCTCGCATGCGTCAAGCGATTCAAACTCAAGTGACTCCAAACATCCATCGATATGGAGTTTCTTCATGCATCTTACGCCAATATGACCTAAGCGGCAGTGCCACAAGAAAGTGGTACTATCATTATTAACTCCACATCTTTTGGCGTGAACATGTGTATCACCACGACCGAGATTCAATGAACCATTCACATAGGGTGCATGACCATGAAAGGTATCATTCATGTAAACAGAATAACCATTATTCTCTAACTTAAATGAATGACCGTATTGCAATGAACATGATCTAATCATATTCATGCTCAACGTAGACACCTGATAACATTTATCTAGGTTCAATACTAATCCCGAAGGCAGATGGAGCGTGCGATGGTGATCTCATCAACTTTGGAAATACTTCCAACACACATCGTCACCTCGCCCTTAGCCAGTCTCCGTTTAGTCCGTAGCTTTTGCTTCAAGTCACCAGTAATAGCAACTAAGCCGGTATCCAATACCCAGGTGCTACCAGGAGTACTAGCGAGGTACACATTAATAACACGTATATACTTTGTTGAAGTTGCCAGCCTTCTTATCTACCATGCATTTGGGGTAATTCCGCTACCAGTGACAGTCCCCTTTACAATAGAAGCACTTACTCTCGGGTTTGGGTTCAACCTTGGGTTCCTTTACTGGAGCGGCAACTGGTTTGCCATCCATGAAGTTTCCCTTCTAGCCATTGCCCTTCTTGAAACCAGTGGTCTTATTAAACCATCAACACTTGATGCTCCTTCTTGATTTCTACCTTTTGCGGTCTTAAGCACCGCGAACAGCTCCGGGATCAACTCCATCCCTTGCATGTCATAGTTCATCACGAGGATCTAGTAGCTTAGTGATAGTGGCTAGAGAACTCTATCAATCACTATCTTATCTGGAAGTTTAACACCCACTTGATTTAAGTGATTGTAGCACCCAGACATTCTGAGCACATGCTCACTAGCTGAGCTATTCTCCTCCATCTTGTTGGCAAAAGAACTTGTCAGAGGTCTCACACCTCTCAACACGGGCATGAGCCTAAAATCCCAATTTCAGCTCTTGGAACATCTCATATGTTCTATGGCGTTCAAAACGTCATTGGAATCCCGATTCTAAGCCGTAAAGTATGGTGCACTAAACTATCAAGTAGTCATCAGGATGTGTCTGTCAGGTGTTCACAACATCCACAAACGATGTTGTAGGGGTTTGCACATCGAGTGGTGCATCAAAGACGTAAGCCTTTTGTGTAGCAGTGAGGACACTCCTCGGACTACGGACCTAGTCCGCATCAGTGCTTACAATATCTTTCAACTTGGTCTTTCTCTAGGAACATATTGAAACAGGGAGCTACAACGTGAGCTATTTGTCTACAACATATTTGCAAAGACCATTTAGACTATGTTCATGATAATTGAGTTCATCTAATGAACTCCCACTCAGATATACATCCCTCTAGTCATCTAAGTGAAACATGATCCGAGTCAACTAGGCCGTGTCCGATCATCACGTGAGACGGACTAGTCAACATCGGTGAACATCTTCATGTTGATCGTATCTCCTATACGACTCATGCTCGACCTTTCGGTCTTCTGTGTTCCGAGGCCATGTTTGTACATGCTAGGCTCGTCAAGTCCACCTAAGTGTTTCTGCTGTGTAAATCTGGCTTACACCCGTTGTATTCGAACGTTAGAATCTATCACACCCGATCATCACATGGTGCTTCGAAACAACGAACCTTTGCAACGGTGCACAGTTAGGGGGAACACCTTTCTTGAAATTTTAGTGAGGGATCATCTTATTTAAGCTACCATCGTTCTAAGCAAATAAGATGTAAAACATGATAAACATCACATGCAATCAAATAGTGACATGATATGGCCAATATCATTTTGCTCCATTTGATCTCCATCTTCGGGGCTCCATGATCATCGTTGTCACCGGCATGACACCATGATCTCCATCATCATGATCTCCATCATCGTGTCTTCTTGAAGTTGCCTCGTCATCTATTACTTCTACTACTATGGCTAACGCTTTAGCAATAAAGTAAAGTAATTACATGATGTTTAAGTTGACACACATGTCATAACTAAATTAAGCCAACTCCTATGGCTCCTGCCGGTTGTCATACTCATCGACATGCAAGTCGTGATTCCTATTACAAGAACATGATCAATCTCATACATCACATATATCATTCATCACATCCTTTTGGCCATATCACATCACAAGGCATATGCTGCAAAAACAAGTTAGACGTCCTCTAATTGTTGTAGCAAGTTTTTACGTGGCTGCTATAGGTTTCTAGCAAGAACGTTTCTTACCTACGCCAAAACCACAACGTGATATGCCAATTTCTATTTACCCTTCATAAGGACCCTTTTCATCGAATTCGATCCGACTAAAGTGGGAGAGACACACACCCGCTAGCCAGCTTATGCAACTAGTGCATGTCAGTCAGTGGAACCAGTCTCACGTAAGAGTACATATAAGGTCGGTCCGGGCCGCTTCATCCCACGATGCCGCCGAATCAAGATAAGACTAGAAACGGCAAGTAAATTGACAATATCGACACCCACAACTGCTTTGTGTTCTACCCGTGCATAGAAACTACGCATAGACCTTGCTCATGATGCCACTGTTGGGGATCGTAGCAGAAATTCAAAATTTTCTACGCATCACCAAGATCAATCTATGTAGTAATCTAGCAACGAGGGGAAGGAGAGTGCATCTATATACCCTTGTAGATCGCTAAGCGGAAGCGTTCAAGTGAACGGGGTTGATGGAGTCGTACTCGTCGTGATCCAAATCACCGATGATCCTAGTGCCGAACGGACGGCACCTCCATGTTCAACACACGTACAGTCCGGTGACGTCTCCTACGCCTTGATCCAGCAAGGGGAGAAGGAGAGGTTGGGGAAGACTCCATCCAGCAGCAGCACGACGGCGTGGTGGTGGTGGAGGAGCGCGGGACTCCAGCAGGGCTTCGCCAAGCACTACGAGAGACGAGGAGGGAGAGAGGTAGGGCTGCGCCAACTGGGAGAGCAAATCACACGTGTTGGGCAGCCCCATACCTCAAGTATATATAGGGGGAGGGGAGGGGCTGCGACCCCACCTAGGTTTCCACCCCTAGGGATGGCGGCCACCCCTAGATCCCATCTAGGGGGGCGGCCAAGGGGGGAGAGAGGGGGGCGCACCACTAGGTGGGCCTTAGGACCATCTGAGCCTTGGGTTTCCCCCTTTTCCCTTCTCTCTTCGCCTTGGGCCCTGGTGGGGGGGCGCACCAGCCCACCTAGGGCTGGTCCCCTCTCACACTTGGCCCACGCAGCCCTCTGGGGCAGGTAGCCCCACCTGGTGGACCCCCGGGACCTCCCGGTGGTCCCGGTACGTTACCGATAGCACCCAAAACTTTTCTGGTGACCAAAACAGGACTTCCCATATATAAATCTTTACCTCTGGACCATTCCGGAACTCCTCGTGATGTCTGGGATCTCATCTGGGACTCCGAACAACATCCGGTAAATGCGTACATACTTTCCCTATAACTCTAGCGTCATCGAACCTTAAGTGTGTAGACCCTACGGGTTCGGGAACCATGCAGACCTGACCGAGACACCTCTCCGGCAAATAACCAACAGCGGGATTTGGATACCCATGTTGGCTCCCACATGTTCCACAATGATCTGATCGGATGAACCACGATGTCGAGGATTCAATCAATCTCGTATTCAATTCCCTTTGTCTAGCGGTACGATACTTGCCCGAGATTCGATCGTCGGTATCCCGATACCTTGTTCAAGCTCGTTACCGGCAAGTCTCTTTACTCGTTCCGTAAGACATCATCCCGTGATCAACTCCTTGATCACATAGTGCACATTATGATGATGTCCTACCGAGTGGGCCCAGAGATACCTCTCTGTTTACACGGAGTGACAAATCCCAGTCTCAATTCGTGCCAACCCAACAGACACTTTCGGAGATACCTGTAGTGAACCTTTATAGCCACCCAATTACGTTGTGACATTTGGCACACCCAAAGCACTCCTACGGTATCCGGGAGTTGCACAATCTCATGGTCTAAGGAAATGATACTTGACATTAGAAAAGCTTCAGCATACGAACTACACGATCTTTGTGCTAGGCTTAGGATTGGATCTTGTCCATCACATCATTCTCCTGATGATGTGATCCCGTTATCAACGACATCCAATGTCCATGGTCAGGAAACCGTAACCATCTATTGATCAACGAGCTAGTCAACTAGAGACTTACTAGGGACATGGTGTTGTCTATGTATCCACACATGTATCTGAGTTTCCTATCAATACAATTCTAGGATGGATAATAAACGATTATCATGAACAAGGAAATATAATAATAACCAATTTATTATTGCCTCTAGGGCATATTTCCAATAGGAAACAACGTCGATATTCTTGACCGATGGAGTACATAACACTTTTCGGTCCTTGACCGAAGAGGGAGAAGCTGACTGTCGGTTAAGACGCGTTTAAAGTTCGGTTGAACAAAGATATGATATAAGTACTTCGGTACATACAACCATTATACATAAAATCTTTTACCCAAGTCACTTGGAGGCTCTTAAGATTTATATGAGCTATTTTATAGTAAATGTGTTTTCTTCTTGGTCATTGCAAAGTCTTTTTCTATCGCTCCTTTTTTCACGTGAGTGTGTGGTCAATAGCCAGATAACCCATTTTCTCTCTAGTGACCACTCGAGTTTAGTTTGCTAAACTTGTCTAACGAGAAGCACTCCGCCTTCGGGATAGGAGGCTGCAGCCGTAGGCTGACCCGCTTGAAGTCTTGAGATCGGATATGTAATATTAATGCACGACAGAAGCACGATTTTTTCCCCAATTTTTGGATTGGCACCGAACACTTGATCTTGTTCGGACGTCAAGTTTTTACTGACGTTTTTTTGGTTTTCCAAGCTTATGGCACTTATAAACTATTTGTGTGTTTTCAGCACAAGTCTCACAGTGCAATGCCGGACACCTTTATAGATTCGGCAAAAACATTCTCGGATCTCACTCTATATGCATTGGTTTCGAATTGTGTCTCGGTCAATAGTTGGGTTGCCCGGCTCCTGCGCTTGCCTCCTATGTTCCGATTTGTTCGGCTAGGTGTGCAAAGGGAGAACCACTGCGATTGTGCTTCCAGCTCAGATGGTTAAGCACCTCAGTGGAGAAAGCCGAAAACTGACTGTCACAATAAGCGTAAACTGGTCAGCAATCCGATGACAGTGTTAAATGACGGGCCATTCATAACAATGGATGAAGTGTTTATGGCTTGACCTTGACTGTCGCTGAACACTACCGGGGGCTATTAACTGGCCTCCCAAACTAAATCCTCGATATTATGCTCTTACATTAGAGCTGAGGCTGCATGATCATGCTTAGCATGACAACCCAAAGAAAGGAACCGATAGCGGGACTATTTTCTTTGGAAGACATTTCTTAAGTTAAATAGTAATATAACATAGCTCTCTGCGTACCTTTGTTCATAAAACCGTATGGCCAGATTGCCTTGTTTGTCGTAAATCTTTGCCCTCATAAAGGCTTTATAAAGTAGGACAAACACTCATCGGCTACAAGCCGACGAGGTGGAAGCCGATGGTCGGTCAACAAAGTTTGTACAATGCGGATCCAAGCATTAATGACGTGAAGTACTTGGATACATAGAGTCATTACACATAATTTGTGATTTTACTATGGATATCGATCCTTAATTCGGCCACCCGTGCCCACATTAAGGCTCGGGGGCTACTGGGCTTCGGCCTTATTATTTACAAATATTAAAGGGGCACATCGATACCCTGATCTGGTGTTGCCACCCGACCAGTGTCTCGGGGGCTACTACATTGCCTGTTCAATGCAGAAAAATTTAAGTGCAATACAATTGCCGAGGAGATTTTGATCCTCAGGTTGGTCGGCCGCACCCAACCTGAGTCTCGAGGACTAAGCACGCCGCTTTTTGTGTCCCGAAGTATTTTGCCGAGCTAGGACTTGACCCTCATGCCGATTTTGCAAATCAAGCTGAGTCTCAGCGGCTACTGGGATCAGCGGTCTTACGTCATCCTTCAGGTGCATCTCGGGTTTTAGACCGATACACACCTTGAGAGATACTGGCCATATATCTCGGCAGAGAATAAATTGCAATAATAAAAAATATTGAGAAAAAATCGGCCCACAGTCGGGGTGGTGCACCACCTCGGAAGCTGTCCGGCATAAAGCTCGGGCTCTAGTGGCTGGCTCCATAGAGTGCATTTCCGGCATTAAGCTCGGCTAAACTCCTTCAATTTTTTTGAACCAAGGTGATATGACACCTCAGATATAGTCCGGCATTAGAGCTGGGACACTGTCCGGCGTTGGAGCTCGGATATAGTCCGGTGTTGGAGCTCGGATACAGTCCGGCGTTGGAGCTTGGATATTGTCCGGCGTTGGAGCTCGGATACATTCCGACGTTGGAGCTTGGAAGCGGTCCGGCATTGGTGCTCGGCCGCAAAAGATACCTCGAATGCAGTCCGGCGTTAGAGCTCGGACGCAAGAGGACACTGTCTCCCGGGAACAACTTCAAACCCGAGGTGTGGCATAAAAATAACAAGGCATTGATAAAGGCCAGAAACTTAAAGGGGCTCCTCGGATACCCGACGTGTAAACTCACCGAATGCATTTCGGCGATCCTCAAGATCGAAGATGAGAAGATTTGTTGAACCAATTTTCAAGACCGTCAACCGAAGATGAAGAATAGTTCAGAAGAATCGAGGAGCGTCCCTAACTTGAAGACCGGTTCAGGGGGCTACTGATGGTGTCCTGGACTATTGGGTACTCATCACATCGTCTCCCGATCAGTTGGATTGGGCCGAGGACCCCCATGGCCGCATACTCATGGGCCAGTTCAGACAGCTGCCGCATACAAGGAAGATTGCACAAGACCTGGCGATCAAGACAAGGACTCCACCCCACCGGTGTATTCGTCTAGGACTCTTGTTATCCTAGGCCTCTGGTGCATTATATAAACCGAGGCCAGGCTAGTCGATAGAAACATACAGAACAACAATCATACCATAGGCTAGCTTCTAGGGTTTAGCCTCTCCGATCTCGTGGTAGATCTACTCTTGTACTACCCATATCATCAATATTAATCAAGCAGGACGTAGGGTTTTACCTCCAACAAGAGGGCCCGAACCTAGGTAAAACTTCGTGTCCCTTGCCTCTTGTTACCATCCGGCCTAGACGCATAGTTCGGGACCCCCTACCCGAGATCCGCCGGTTTTGACACCGACAACAGGCACGGGGCCTTGCTTCACAAGCGCTGGGCCTTGCTTCATGGGTAGAACTTTCGGAGGTGCTGAATGTTCCAATTGCGTTTGAATCCTCCAAACCCTTCCCTTTACATTCTTGCAAGTTACATGCTTTACTTTCCGCTGCTCATATACTCTATGCATGCTTGCTTGAATTGTGTTAAGATTGCTTGACTTGTCGAAAGTTGCTAAAATCTGCCAAGAACTAAAATTGGGAAAATGCTAGATTTTTATTTGGTCACGTAGTCTAATCACCCCCCTCTAGACATACTATCGATCCTACAAACAGGCATGACGTTGCATTACTAAAGTTGTCAGCATATTGGACTTGTGTGTTATTATATTCTCTCTGCGGTTGTGTGCGATGTGTGTTACAGGTCCGGACACTATCAATTCGTCTGGAGATTATCCAGGAGTTCAGAAGGAGGAACCTGCCTTGCAATGCCGAAGACAGCACTACACGCCGGATACCTTGTCATTGAAGCCAGGTTCAGGGGCTACTGAGGGAGTCCTGGACTAAGGGGTCCTCGGGTGTCCGGCCTGTTATCTATGGGCTGGACTGATGGGTTGTGAAGATATGAAGAACGAAGATTGTGCCCGTGTCCGGATAAGACACTCCTTGGCGTGGAAGGCAAGCTTGGCGAACAACAATGAAGATTCCATCTTATGTTACCGACTCTATGTAACCCTAGATCCCCCTGGTGTCTATATAAACCGGAGGGTGTAGTCCGAAAAGGATATACTCAATACCTTAGTCATACAGGCTAGACTTCTAGGATTTAGCCATTACGATCTTGTGGTGGATCAACTCTTGTAATACTCATATTCATCAATATCAATCAAGCGGGACGTAGGGTATTACCTCCATCAAGAGGGTCCGAACCTGGGTAACACTTCGTGTCCCCTGTCTCCTGTTACCATCAACCTTAGATGCATAGTTCGGGAGACCCTACCCGAGATCCGCCGGTTTTGACACTGACAACAGGCATAGGGCCTTGCTTCACAGGCGCTGGGCCTTGCTTCATGGGTAGAACTTTTGAAGGTGCTGGATGTTCCATGCGTTATGGATGGGGATCCCGTCCTGTGTCTCCAGGCGCGCGGCGCCAGGCCTGGAGACACGGGCGATCCTAAACGGGCCCTCCCACATGGGCGAGAGCTTGTGCAGCCATTCGCTAAAGAGCACCTGCCTTTCACGAGATCGCCCACCTCGAGCATCCTGGAGCGGACGCTGCAACAGTGGTACTGTCACAGCGCCTGCTGGTACCTTGCCGCCCGGAGCGAAGCTTCACATCGGCGTTCCTCCCCCAGCACAAGGTCCGTCCCCCGCATGGCGTCCTGCTGTGTCTCATCGAATGCCAGGTCCCGCGCGGAGCGATGCTTAACCTCGTGAGGGAGAACCGCTTCTGCTCCATAGACGAGGAAGAACGGGGTCTCACCTATTGGCTTGGTCGCGGTGGTGCGGATTGACAACAACATAGACTGGAGCTCGTCGTGCCAGCCCTTCCCGCTAGCCTCAAGCTGCGCTTGCCGACTTCGTTGTAGAATGGACCGACGCTCAGGAGCCCGAAGTGGGTGAGAGTCGATCCTTCTCGCCAGGAAATGAAGCACCTGATGGCTAGGTCATGTACTTCGATGGCGCTTTCACACGACAAGGCGCAAGGGCTGGCGCTGTGCTCATGTCGCCCACCCAATACAAGCTATACTATATTGTGCAGCTCTGCTTCCAGCGGTGTGAGTAGGTCTCCAAGAACATCATGGAGTACGACAGGTTGATCGCTGGCCTCAAGGCCGCCGTGGCTTTGGGGGTCAAGCGCCTCACCATCAAGGCTGACCCGCAGCTCCTCATCAACTTCTCCGACAAGGTGTATGAACCAAGGAACGAGCATATGGACGCAAACCTTGCGGAAGTGCGCAAGATAGAGAAGCAATTCCTAGGCCTAGAGCTACAACATGTGCCACGCAGCACCAACAAGGAGGCTGACGAAATCACTAAGAAGGAGTCGAGGCGGCTACCCCAAGAACCTGGTGTCTTCGAAGAGCGACTCTTCAAGCATTCGGCAACCCCTGCGGCCGCGGAGACTACATCACCTCGAGAAGAACTCCCCTAGCCACCAGCCTCGGGAGCCCCCACTTGCGGCCCGACCTTAGGAGCACGTCCGCTCCTGGTGCTCGAGCCTCAGGAGGGGTGCTGGACCAAGGAATTCAAGGCATATCTGATGCATGGGACGCTGCCGGAGAAGGAGGAGGAGGCGGAGCGTGTGGCCCGGCAGGCTACGGCATACTGCATCCAGGACGGTGAGCTGTACAGAAAACGACCAAATGATGTTTCCTTGCGATGCATCTCCCGAGAGCTGGGGAACGAGCTGCTGGCTGACATACACGGTGGAGACTACGGGCATCACTCATCGTCGCGTACCCTGGTTGGCAAGGCGTTCCACAGTGGGTTCTACTAGCCCATGGCACTCAACGACGTGACCGAGCTGGTAAGGTCCTGCGAGGCCTGCCAGTTCCATGCCAAGCAAATCCACCAGTCGGCCCAGGGCCTCGAGACTTTCCTGCTTTCGTGGCCCTTCGCGGTCTGGGGGTTGGACATCCTGGGTCCGTTCCTGTGAGCGCCTGGGGGCTACCGCTACCTCTACGTCGCCATCGACAAGTTCACCAAGTGGGCAGAGGTTGAAGCCGTCTGCACCATCCCGGCCAGGTCAGCAGTTAAGTTCATCAAGGGTCTCGTAAGCCGGTTCGGGGTCCCTAACCGCGTCATCACCGACAATGGCCTGCAGTTCACTAGCAATCTCTTCAAGACCTATTGTGCTAACCTTCAAACGCAGATTTGCTATGCTTCGATGGCACACCCCAGGAGCAATGGCCAAGCTAAGCACGCCAACGCCAAAGTCCTGAGAGGAGTCAAGACCTGGACCTTCAATAAGAAGCTCGAAGCCTGTGGCAGGGGCTGGCAGGACGAGCTCCAGTCTATGATGTGGTCCATCCGCACCACCGCCACCAAGCCAACAGGTGAGACCCCGTTCTTCCTCGTCTACGGAGCAGAGGCGGTTCTCCCTGACGAGGTCAGGCATCGCTCCGCGCGGGTCCTGGCATTTGATGAGACACATCAGGATGCCATGCGGGGGATGGACCTTGTGCAGGGTAGGAACGCCGTCGTGAAGCCTTGCTCCGAGCGGCAAGATAGTAGCAGGCGCTGCGACAGTACCACTATCACAACATCCGCTCTAGGGTGCTTGAGGTGGGCGATCTCGTCCTGAGGCAGGTGCTCTCCAGGGAAGAGCTGCATAAGCTCCCACCTATGTGGGAGGGCCCGTTTAGGATTGCCCGCGTCTCCAAGCCTGGTGCCGCGCACCTGGAGATGCAGGTCGGGATACCCATCCAGAACGCCTGGAACATCCAGCACCTCCAGAAGTTCTACCCATGAAGCAAGGCCCAGTGCCTGTGAAGGTCTCTGCTCGTGACACTCTCACATAATAATGAGTGGGGCTATACAGACCCCGGAGTCTCTGTAGTGTCGCCCTCGGGCCTCGGGGGCTCCCTCCCATGTCCTAGTGGCAGCACTTAGCTCCGCGCTGGTGAGAAGACTAGACTACCTGCTGGACGCGGCCGTTCATTTGCTTTCTGTAGTTGGCTTGCCTCTTTTCCTTTAATGAAATTTGGAGTTCTAGCGTTTCTCGATGGCTTGGTTGAACCCCCCCCCCTCTTCTTTCTGATTCTTCCCTCGATCCTTTGTTTTTTGCAAGGGAGGGCGGCAGTTGCCCGACCCTCTCCCTCGCACGCCCCGCGAGGGGGGCTGGATAGGTAGTATGTGCGTGCGCACTTCCCTGGTCTTCGCGAGGCATTCTCGTCTGAGCTTGTGATCGGCACATCCCCTTTTAGTCCAAGCCCCACGGGTACCGCGACGCGATGCGTTTAGCCATAACCAGCCCATACTTGAGGCCTTGCGCAACAAGGGTTAAGGATTTCTTAACAAACTTTTGGAGCTTCGCGATGTTACTCGAATCAACAGTGGGGAAGCCCCACTAGGTTCCTAGAGAGGCATGCCCTCATGAGGTCAAAGCTACCCCGGATGCATCGAGCTAAGTTACCCCTCTACACCCATATAAGGCATAGATCTCACAGCACAACCCGGAAACAATAAACACATAGCAAAAGCAACATAAGCACGACAGTTCATTACACGCCCTCACAGGGCCCCATATTCATTTCTTAGAATGTAGGGTAGAGGGAAGGAGAGGACAAGCAAAAGCGGCTCCGACGACGTGGCTGCTCACGAGGATCAACCCCCGGACTCAGCCAGAGCCCTCCTCGTGCTTCACCGGGGCGCGACGATGGGATGACCCACCACCATCCTCGAAGCGGGCCCGACAGCGTGGAGGCTGGTCATAGCCGCCGCTGCCGGAGCTTTCGCCGGAGGAGGAGCTGCCTTAGCTGGGCAAACCGTGGCCACCGCCGAGGGCAAGGTCGCCCTCGTGCTCGTCACGGCCGTCACCAAGGCCAGGCACCTCTCCACCATCATCGTAGTCTTGAGGGCAGCACCCGGCGCGGCAACCGTGTTCCCCAAACACCCTCACGAAGAGGGTCGCTGCACCGTCATACTTGAAGTGGAGGGTGTCGTGGATTTGTCACGGCAGATGTCCTAGCGAAAGGACTTAGTCGTGGAGCCATCGCTACGAGTTTACTTGAAGGGGTTAAAGCGGACACAAAGACACGTGGGGTTTATACTAGTTCGGCCCCTTCGATGAAGGTAAAAGCCTACGTCTAGTTGTGATGGAATTGGTGTGGTCTCGATGGCTAGGGAGCAAACAAGCTTCGCCTAGGCCCGAGTTGTCGTTGTCCCCCTTGAACCGCCGCCGGGCCGTCCCCTTATATACACGGGTGACGCCCGTCGGTCCATAGAGTCCCAGCCGGTTCATATTCGTATCCCGGTCGGTATCTCTCTATTCCTAACTTACAATACAAGTTATACATCAGGTCGGTTTTATAGCTACAGATTCTAAACCGACTATAGGCCTTGGGGCTTCACCTGCTTATACCACTATGAAGTTAACCCAGCCCAAGTAGGCCGGTTTACACCCAGTGGTAATATCCCCAACATTAGGCCCCAGATTGATTTGAACTGGTTCATGTCAATCCTTCACACTATCTTGCGTCTTGGATGTCTTCTGTTAATTGGCAAATCTTCATGTCGTCATCATGTTTGATTGCTGTAAACCGGCATGACGTCATCAACTTTGGCTACTATAAACCGGCATGACGTCATTATGAAATTCATAACGCCCTCTTAATGACAGCTCCTGGATTCGCGCGTTTGACCTAGCTCAGTTGCCTTATAAATAAGACCGAAGGGTCATTTGTTTTCTCTTCCCCTTCGTCCCTTCTTCTTCTTCCTCACGTTGTCGGCTGAGGAGCTCCGCCACCACCGTCGACCTCTGCCTCGTCTCAGGCCGCTGCATCAACCTGTACGTACCAGAGTGTCACGGCGTCTTTCCGCATCCTCTCCATTCCTGGTAAGTTCTCTCTCCCTCTTAACCTAGATCTGTTCTTAGGGTTCCATGTTCTTGCTATGTTCATCGCGCGTTCATAGCTGCTCTCTGATCTTGAATGCATCTGTGAACTCTTGCTGTGTTTAGTAGCGATCCCTTTAGCATCCCCTTACTATTTCTCATCTAAGCTCATAGATCTCCCGCATCTATCCGCTCAATGGTTCACTTCTGTTTCCGTCTTAGTCTTCGAAATATTTCCTGTTTTTATGAGCTTGCTGTAGATCCGTGGCTGTAACATAATTTTGTGAAACTTGTTTCTGCATAACTAGTTATCCATAGTTTCGATTGCTTCCGATGCTTAGGCCAGGCGGTTTAACTTCACCATAGAGAAAAAATTGCCAGACCGGTATATATGTCATTAGTCCCCTGGTTGAACCGCCAGAATCCATCTGATGCTGCGTTGTAGAAGACCGGTTTATGGGTACTGCCTCCGGTTTACCGTAATTAGATCAACACCGTTTTATCCGGCATGTTCTTGAACCGGATCATTTATTTCTTGTAGATCTTGTCATGGCCAAACAAGTGTACGAGTGCAACTGGGTTCCCTCCCGTGTCACAGAATCACAGCTGAACGATCTAGTCCTGATTAGCGCTTTGGATATCAAAGACACGATGCATTGGAGGGTTCCTGGAGATGAATGTCCTCCTACACCCCAGGAAGGAGAGGTCGTGGTCTTCACAGATCATATGGCCCGGGGCTTCAAACCGCCCGGCTCCAAATTTTATCGGGATGTGTTAGCCAACTTTCAACTCCGTCCACAGGATATTGGCCCCAACTCTGTCACCAATCTATGTTACTTTCAAGTACTTTCTGAGGCATACCTTCAAGAGGAGCCTTCCATCGAGTTATTTAGAGATCTCTTTCATCTGAACCGTCGTACTGAATTCACTGACGGCCCTAATCCCGAACTGGGCGGTATGGCCATTCAGAAGAGGAAAGAAATCACCTACCCTCACGTCAAACTCCATACTCACCCCAAGGAATGGAACGTAACTTGGTTTTATTGCAAGGATACATCTCCTGATAATGAAAATCCCTTGCCTGGCTTCCGTCCGGAACGGCTCAGCAACACTCACCCTTTTCCACAAAGGCTAAGCGCTAAGGAGAGAATTAAATATGCTCCTCAACTGTCCAAGCTCCGGGCCTTCATGGCCAACGGTTTAACAGGAATAGACCTTGCACGCTGCTGGATATCATGGAGTATTTTGCCTCTAAGCCGGCGCCCAAATTTGATGTGTGAGTATACTGATAGTATCGATGACCCACTCCGACACACTAAAATCAAACTCCCTGAGGACGAAGTCACAGAATCTGTGAAGAAGATGCTGAATGAACCGGAGAACCTCTGTGCTCAAACCGGTCTGCTTCCTTACTCCACCACCAACAAACCGCCAGCGGTAATATTTCAATTGCTCTATTGTTGAACTGAGTTACTATTTTATATGTTCAACGTTTTAATTGCTGCTGATCCAGGGTGATAATCCGTTCTGGAGTAAGAAACTTCCTCAAGACAAAACGGAGAAGGCAGGACGGCCAACCCGGCCCAAGACCAAGGTTGTCAAGAAACCAGCTCATAAGAGAAAAACCACCGCTTCATCTGACCCAGCCATTGATGATGATGTGGGTAATCCGGATCTTGAGGTAGAACTTGATTCACTTGGCTTACTTTTTACACGCCTTATTGATGATGATGTTTGTCAGGATGACGCTAAAGCCAGCAATGCGGTTTTCGTTGAGGTAACTATTCTCTCTTCCGATTTAGAAATCTTGCCTTTGCCAAAATTTCGCCGGGCAAACCGGAAAGTTAAATTTTCTCATCCTCTTGCTTATCTGGATTCCCAATTTCTTATGAATACTCAGCAACACGAAGCTCACCGCACAACCTGGCACAGTGGCCAGGTAGTTACCTCTGCCGGTTTACCAAACAGTCCGGTTCGAAAACGCCGCTCCGAGGTCTCCGACCTTTTTATTGATTTAAATCATAAAGCAGGTTTCTTCCGTCAACCTCTTAATCCATCCGACTCCGATTATCAGGTCACTTCTCATTCCTCATCTGGTGAATCGTCGGCCACCCAGCTACCACCTTTGAAAACAGTTGCTGGGTAAGTTAAACCAAACATATCCTTCCAGTATGCTGCGCAATGGTTTACACTTTTCCTTAATTTTTATCTTTTCTTCCAGGGCTAAACCGAAACCAAGCAAGAAGGCCCGCCTGGATAAAGCGACTGAAGAAAATATGGCCCCAGAACATGACCAAGTGCCGGATCGTGAAATGTTTACTTCTGAAGATATCCCCAATGATCCTCCTCTGCAAGACAACATTATCCCTGAAGAAGGTCTTATTAATACTCCAGCGTCTGCTGATCCGCCTGCCAGCTCTGTCCAGATTGAGAAATCCCACACTCCTGCTGACAAAACGGCCGCACTAACCCAAACCGGCGAGTCAAAAGATGATGATGTTGTGATTACCGGTGTAGGCCGCTCTGAACCCGGGAATCCTGCCACCCTTACTAGGCATACCATGAAAGAGGATTCTTACCCTTTGAATAAAGGAAAATGGGATGTTGAATTAGAAACATATGCCGCTTTGAATGCTCAAGATCTTCACTCTGGCTATTTGAACCGGCTTTACACTAGCCGTGACTGTGAAGCTGGCCTGGTCAAAATGATGAGGGATAAATTTGAGGTAAATTCCTTCTTTCTTTTCTGCCCTTGCATTCATCCCGGTAGCCCCCAAGGGCCGGTTTGTGACCTTGGTCAAACCGGGACTTGATCCTGAATATATATTTTTTGAAATACGTCGGCATAACCCTCGAGGGTCGGTTTAGCATAAGCAAACCGGGGCTAAAAAATAAAAAGCTGTCCTTAGAACAGAACTTGATCAAATAGCCATTAGCCCCCAAGTGCCAAGTTGAATACTTGTATTTGAGCTTGGGACTTTGTATTTGAGCAATATACAAAAAATTGAAGGTACATTAGCCCCCAAGTATCAGGCATATAACTTTATTATGTGGTTGATACTTCAATTTCTTGTCTCGACTGTGAAAAGCTTTAAAATGTCATCTGTATGCAGGCTGAGATTAAAATCAAGGAGGACCGGATTGCCGATTGCAGGAGGCCCTGAAGACCCAGCAAGCTGAAACAGATAAAGCCAAGGAAGAATTAACCAGCGCTTTGAGCACTGCTGAACGGCTGAAACAAAGTTTTAAGAAAGAGCGAGCTGACTGGGCCACTGAGAAGGCCGATTTAACCAAAAGAGCAAAAAATGCTGAAGCGGCCCTTAAACCGGTGGTAGATGAACTGACGGCCGTACAGCGGCAAATACACTGCATGACTGCTGCTATCTTTGGTAAGCTCCTTGTAACTTCTGTGATAAATTTGAATCTGCTGTATCGTAAGTCCGGTTTGAAACCATTTCAATCCTTTTGTAGGCACACGTATTGGGCACTTAGGAAATGATGTGCGGAAGAAATTGAAAGCTGCCTATACCTTGGTAGAAGAATTGTACACAGGAGCCCAACGGATCATCAGCACAGCTTCTCACAACAACCCGGCGCCCTCTTTAATCCAGGACACTCTTAGCAAGTTGTCAATGCTTCCAGCCCGGATTGAGGAGCTGAAAAAATCCGCTGCCCGAACCGGAGCCATCAATGCCTTAATCCGGGCAAAGCCATGGGTGCCCGACTTTGATCCTGTGGAAGCAGCTCAAGGCTATCCCAGTTTGAAAGAAGATGGCTCTGAGTTCAACGAAGAAGATTTAAGGGCCATAAACCGTGCAGTACGCCCTCTGGCTTGCCAGTTAGCTGAAGAGGCAGATTTGACGCATTATCAAGCGCAATATAATAATCAAAACAAGCGAGTGCCTGCCCCAACTGTTGAAGCGGAGAATCTGATTCCTCCAATCCGTAAGCACACTTACGCCCCTGATATTGAACCGTCTTCCCTGATCCATGAAGAAGCTGTTTTCCAAGCTTTAATGGGAATCAACTGGACCACTGTTGATTTCCAGCCAATGGGTAGAGACGAGGAAGCTGAAGCGGCGGAGGACGAGGAGCAGGCTTGAACCGGAAGCCGGTTTGAAGTGCTATTTGCAACATCCTTATACAAAAACAATGATTTTGTTTGGGCACCATGCTGCCTTGTAATAGGATAGTTGAAACTTCTGCCTGGGATATGCCTTCGTGCATAAGTACTGAAGCTTTTGCTTGAAAAAAACTTTAATTCATATTTCCTGCAATCAGAAAAATTTGAACTTCGGTAGCGGTTATACCGTCAGCCGGATTATGATCTTGATATGTGTATCAGAAATATAACAAATATACGATACATAAATACCTGCCATGCTTGGGTATAAAGCGGGCTTAACCAAGCCTGAAGCGGTGGTTTTATAAACCATTACCGTCAAAAAGGGGAAAGTATCCCCCGTACAAACCGTACTGACTTAATACGAGCCCCCTGGTTACTCCATGATGTTAACAGGGAAAAGGTAAACCGGGTAGACTCCTCCGGATTAGAAGGGGAATCAAAAATCATTGGCTGAACCGGAAAAAATATGCTTGTTGACATAAAGAAATCCAACAAAAGCAAAAAAAACGAACAAACCATGAAAACAACATGGAAACAAAAGTAATGATAAAACCCATTCTCAAAAATATGCTATATTTAGCTGTTCAGATGGCATTACCATGGTCGGACAGGATCAAGGCCCCCAATAGGGGTGACAATGATTCAAGTCAGCCAGGTCCCCAAATGACTCGTGGCATATATGCCAAATCAAGAGGCGTAGCAATGGCTCGGGCCCGACCATGCTCCCAAGTGATTTTGTGGCCTTAGGCCGACCAAGAGGCGTTACTGCTTCAGACTTGACCAAGTCCCCAAATGATCTGGTGGATGTCGCCTATCAAAGGGTGTTCGTTGGTTCGGACACGACCAAAGCCCCCAGTGATATAAAAACAAATGTCAAGGGGTAAACCGGAGGCCGCTTTAGACAGAACCACTCCGTGTAACTTCGCAAGATGAGAAAGACAGAGACCCCGCTTCAGCTGAGGCTCCGGTTTGATATATCAAAGATAATATATACATTGTCATGATATGTACATAGATAGAGCCAATGGCTCAAGTATAGTAAGGCCGAAGATGAGCTATATTCCACGGTCTGTTGGTCTCCTCTTCTGATGTACGTGTGTCTTGATGCTCTCGAATATCAATCAGATAATACGACCCGTTGTGCAGATTCTTGCTGACTACGAAAGGTCCCTCCCAAGGTGGGGATAACTTGTGCATATCCGTTTGATCTTGGATGAATCGAAGCACCAAATCTCCTTCTTGAAAAGTTCTGGTTCTAACCCGGCGACTGTGATAGCGACGAAGATCTTGCTGGTAAATCGCCGAACGGGCAGACGCTATATCACGCTCTTCGTCCAATAGGTCCAAAGCATCTTGTCGTGCTGTCTCATTGTCTGCCTCAACATAAGCTGCCACACGAGGCGAATCGTGCTGGATGTCACTAGGGAGAACTGCCTCTGCTCCATAGACCATGAAAAATGGCGTGTATCCTGTGGACCGGTTTGGCGTAGTATTGATACTCCATAATACAGATGGCAGCTCTTCAACCCAACATCCTGGTGTTCTTTGCAATGGGACCAAAAGCCGGGGTTTGATGCCTTGCAAGATTTCCTGATTAGCTCGTTCCGCCTGTCCATTGGACTGGGGGTGTGCTACTGACGACACATCAAGTCGGATGTCCTCACGTTCACAGAACTCCTTCACAGCACCCTTAGATAAATTGGTACCATTATCAGTAATGATACTGTGTGGAAAACCAAACCGTAAAATCACCTTCTTGATGAACTGTACCGCTGTTGCTGCATCACACTTGCTGACAGGCTCCGCTTCAACCCACTTGGTAAATTTATCAACTGCCAGCAAAAGGTGAGTTTTCTTATCCTTGGATTTTTTAAAAGGTCCAACCATGTCTAGCCCCCAAGTCGCAAATGGCCATGTTATTGGGATCATCCTCAATTCCTGAGCCGGCACATGAGCACGCCTTAAAAATTTCTGACATCCATCACACCGTTTAACCAAATCCTTCGCGTCAGCATGTGCTGTCAACCAGTAGAACCCGTGACGAAACGCCTTTGCAACCAGAGACTTTGAACCGGCGTGGTGCCCACAATACCCTTCATGGATTTCTCTTAAGATTTCACAGCCTTCCTCAGGAGAAACACAACGTTGAAACGCCCCTGATACACTGCAATGATGTAATTCACCATTGACAATTGTCATAGACTTGGATCGCCGGACTATCTGCCTGGCCAGAATCTCATCCTCTGGCAACTCCCCCCTTGTCATGTACACAAGATAAGGAACCGTCCAATCCGGAATAACACGCAGGGCTGCCACCAATTGAGACTCCGGATCAGGAATAGCTAAATCCGCTTCACCTGGGAGCTTGACTGACGGATTGTGCAACACATCCAAAAAGACGTTAGGCGGGACCGGTTTACGCTGAGAGCTCAACCGGCTTAAAGCATCCGCTGCTTCATTCTTCCGACGGTCCACATGATCCACTTGATAACCCTTGAAACAACCTGCAATATTATCCACTTCCCGACGATACGCAGCCATGAGCGGGTCTTTAGAATCCCAAGTGCCAGACACCTGTTGAGCCACTAGGTCCGAGTCACCAAAACACTTAACCCGGCTTAAATTCATCTCTTTAGCCATCCGCAGACCATGGAGCAAGGCTTCATACTCAGCTGCATTATTAGTACAAGGGAACATTAAGCGGATAACATAACAAAACTTATCACCTTGTGGGGAAGTTAATACGACTCCAGCCCCCGAGCCTTCCAATTGCCTGGATCCGTCAAAATGAATAGTTCAATATGTGTGATCCGGCTTCTCCTCTGGTGCCTGTAATTCCGTCCAATCATTGATGAAATCAACAAGTGCTTGAGACTTCACTGCCGTCCGAGGCACGTACTTCAGTCCGTGCGGCCCCAGCTCTATAGCCCACTTGGCAATCCGGCCAGTCGCCTCCCGATTCTGTATAATATCACCCAAGGGAGCTGAACTGATCACTGTGATGGGGTGCCCTTGAAAATACTGGTTCAACTTCCGACTGGCCATAAAAACCCCATAGACCAGCTTCTGCCAATGCGGATACCTTTGCTTGGATTCAATCAGCACCTCACTGATATAATAGACTGGCCGCTGAACCGGATATTCCTTGCCTGCCTCTTTGCGCTCTACCACAATAGCCATGCTAACTGCCCGAGCATTAGCCGCTACGTATAATAATAGCGGCTCCTTGTCGACCGGAGCTGCAAGAACAGGCGGATTGGCTAACTGCCGCTTCAGATCCTCAAATGCCTTGTCAGCAGCTAGACTCCAGACGAAATTGTCTGTCTTCCTCAGCATTTGGTACAAAGGGATAGCCTTCTCCCCGAGGCGGCTGATAAACCGGCTCAGCGCAGCGATTCGGCCCGCCAAACGCTAAACATCATTGATACACTCCGGTTTAGCTAGAGATGTAATAGCCGTAATCTTCTCCGGATTAGCCTCAATTCCTCTGTTAGACACCAAGAAACCCAGTAACTTGCCTGCTGGAACACCAAAAACACACTTGGCCGGATTAAGCATCATCCTGTAAGCTCGCTAGTTATCAAAGGTCTCCTTCAAATCATCCACCAGTGTCTCCTTCTGCCTTGATTTTACTACAATATCATCCACATATGCGTGCACATTGCGGCCGATCTGCTCATGCAGGCAATTCTGTACACACCATTGATAGGTGGCTTGGGCACTCTTGAGCCCGAAGGGCATAGATACATAGTAGAAGGATCCAAAGGGAGTAATGAATGTTGTTTTCTCCTGGTCCTTAACCGCCATCTTGATCTGATGATATCCATAGTATGCATCCAAAAAACTCAAACGCTCGTAACCCGCCGTGGCATCAATGATCTGATCGATACGGGGGAGAGCAAAAGGGTCTGCCGGACAGGCTTTGTTAAGATCTGTATAATCCACACACATACGCCAAGTGCCGTTTTTCTTAAGAACTAACACCGGATTAGCAAGCCACTCTGGATGGAACACCTCAATAATAAAACCAGCTGCTAAAAGCCTGGCCACTTCCTCTCCAATGGCTTTGCGTCTTTCTTCGTTAAACCGGCGGAGGAACTGTTTCACCGGTTTATACTTAGGATCCACATTAAGAGTGTGCTCAGCGAGTTCCCTCGGTACACCTGGCATGTCAGACGGCTTCCATGCAAAAATGTCCCGATTCTCACGGATGAACTCGATGAGCGCACTTTCCAATTTGGGATCCAGGTTGGCACTGATAGTGAACTGCTTGGATGAATCGCCGGGCACGAAGTCAACAAGCTTGGTCTCAGCTGCCGATTTGAACTTCAGATCTGAATCATGCTCTATAGTTGGCTTCTTTAAAGGGGTCATATCCAACGGATCGACATTTTCCTTATAATATTTCAACTCTTCCGTGGCACAGACCGACTCTGCGTAAGCCGCATCACCCTCTTCACATTCCAAAGCGATCCTACGGTTCCCGTGAACCGTTATCGTCCCCTTGTAACCCGGCATCTTGAGCTGTAAGTAGATATAACAAGGCTGCGCCATGAACTTGGCATAAGCCGGTCGCCCAAACAAGGCGTGATACGGGCTTTGGATCTTCACCACTTCGAAGCTCAATTTTTCTGACCGGGAGTCGTGCTCGTCTCCAAAAACCACATCTAGAGCTATTTTACCAATAGGATATGCAGATTTGCCTGGCACAACACCATGGAATACCGTGTTCGACGGTCTGAGATCCTTGTCTGTCAGTCCCATGCGCCTGAATGTCTCATAATATAGTATGTTAATACTGCTTCCTCCATCCATGAGTACCTTGGTGAATTTATAACCCCCCACCTGAGGGTCCACCACTAATGCTAACTGACCCGGATTATCAACCCGGGGCGGGTTATCTTCTCTGCTCCACACGATGGGCTGCTCTGACCAGCACAAGTAACGCGGTAAGGCCGGTTCAACAGAATTCACCGCTCGTTGGTGGAGTTTTCGGTCACGCTTATCCAAGCCCGTTGTGAAGACATGGTATTGCCCATTGCTCAACTGCTTTGGCTGGCTCTGATAGCCTGACTGCTGCTGCTGCTGCTGGCTGTTCTGATTATTCTGGTAGTTGTGACCGCCCTGATTACGTCCTGAACCGGAAACCCCATCGTGATCCGGCCCGCTGAAACCGGATCCTGAACCGCCACCTGATCCGTGATCATACCGGAAAGGATTAGAGTTCTTGAACTCCTGCATGATGTAGCAATCTTTCCAAAGATGGCTAGCCGGTGCCTCCTTAGTCCCGTGCTTTGGGCAAGGCTGATTCAACAAATAGTTCAAAAGGCATGCATTAGGATTGGGAGCCCCGTTATGATTTGCCGCTTTACCTCTGCGCCGCTGCCCCCTGTCCTGTGCGTTAGTGTTGGCCACAAAGTCCACGCTGCCGTCCGCCTTGCGCTTGCCTCCGTTTCCATGACCCGCTAGTTTATTCTGCTGCTGTTTGGAGTTGCTATCCTTCTTTCCCTTCCCTGCTTCATTATCATTAAGCTCGGGATCCTTGGTACTGTCCGAATCAGCATACTTCACTAAGGCAGTCATGAGGGTTCCCATGTCATTACAGAGTCGCTTCATGCGTCCCAGTTTCAATTTTAGAGGCTCAAACCGGCAGTTGCTTTCCAGAGTTAAGACCGCAGAGTCAGCATTAATCCTGTCAGACGAGTGCAAAATTTCCGAAACGCGGTGCACCCAATGGGTCGTTGATTCTCCTTCTTCCTGGACACAAGCCGCCAGGTCTACTATGGACTTGGGTTGCTTACATGTATCCTTGAAATTCTGTATAAACCGGATTCGCAACTGGGCCCAAGAGCTGATAGAATTGGGCGGTAGGCTCTTTAACCAAGTACGAGCCGTGCCCTCGAGCATCATGGTGAAATATTTTGCACATGCAGCCTCATCCACATCCAACATTTCCATGGCCATCTCATAACTCTCTATCCACGCTTCAGGGGGTAAATCAGCGGTATAATTCGGCACCTTGCGTGGGCCCTTGAAATCTTTAGGCAGGCGCACACTACGTAAAGCAGGGATCAAGCAAGGCACTCCCAGAGCGGATGTGATTCCTGGTCCGGCAAAGGCGGCAGAACGAACCGGTGTAAGTTGGCCCGCATTATCCTGTGCTGCTAACTCGGCCTCCCTTTGTGCCCGGGCCCGGTTCACCGCATCCCGAGCATCGGCAACACCACCTGCCGGGTCATCACCACGGGCCGCTTCACGGCCGTGCGCATTGCTTGATATGGCCGGTTCATCTATGCGCCTGCTGTAACTCCGGCTCGGACGGGGCGTAGAATGAATCCGATCACGGCTGTATGAGTATGCCTCCTGCTGCATCAGCGCGGTCCGGAGAAGCTCCTTAACCCGGCGCGTTTCTACTGCTTGCGGAGAATCCCCTTCGACTGGGATGGCCTCTAACCGTGCCGCGGCCGCAACAAGGTTGTCCATAGGATTCGAATAATGACCCGGGGGCGTCTGGACCGGTGGAGGCACCGCAATATTTTGGTGAGGGGGCTCCATCAGGCGAGGTTAGACCGTCGCTCCTGGCCCTGGCGCCCCAATCCGGTTTGTCTCCTGGTAGCGCGGTGGATTACTGGGTCCAGCTCCCGGAGTGTGAAAGAGATTTCGGGGGTCAAACCCTAACGGCAGGCGTGATCTGTGCTTTCGCTTTAAAACCTCCTGAGATGCATTCTGGTCAAGCATGAGTTTATAGGCCTGTGCGTCCAAAGCGGCCCGCTCTGCGGCCATCCGGTCTTTTTCTGCTGCCAGATCCGCTTTGGCTTGCACGATCTGCCCTCTCACCTTCGCGATTTCTGCATTATGAGCATCTTGATCCGCCGGGTCATCCTCTGCCATAAGCGCGGCCAGTGCGTCAAACAGATCAGATAGAACTTGAACCGGCGGGCGCACAAGGCCTCCTGCCCCTGCTGCCGCTGCCGCTGCGGATCCGGAGAGCATTGCTGCGGCAGTCAAAGAATAATTCGCCGCCTGGGTGCCAGCCATGAATATTCCAACCCGGTTGATCTGGCCTAGGGGGTCCGGAATACTGTCGCCATCGGAACAACCCCTAACCTGATCGTCTTGCATCCGATATAGCGACTCGGTCTCTCTGGTTGAGGACTCATTGCCAGAATAGACGACGGTCTCGCTATCGTGCTCTGATTCGTCCTCGCGCTCTCCTCCGTAGATGACTCCAACGAAGGCACGCTTCATGGCCGGTTTAACCTGAGTAAATCTCGCACGCTGAGCCGTCTCGACGGGGTCGGTGTAGATGTCCGGCTCAGGCCCAGGCTCACCGATCTTGCCGATGAAGACGTGTACACTGCCAAAGGGGACCCGGTAACCATACTCAATTGAATCGGCCTCAGGACCCCATCCTGCATCATCAATGCAGATCCTGCCCCGACGACTCTTGGTCATCCGGCCCACAACATAGCCTTCGAGTCCTTTGAGCTTGCCCTCCAAGATCGTCAAACCATCATGCGATAGCCCCACGGTGGGCGCCAACTGTCGTGGATTTGTCACGGCAGATGTCCTAGCGAAAGGACTTACTCGTGGAGCCATCGCTACGAGTTTACTTGAAGGGGTTAAAGCGGACACAAAGACACGTGGGGTTTATACTAGTTCGGCCCCTTCAATGAAGGTAAAAGCCTACGTCTAGTTGTGATGGAATTGGTGTGGTCTCGATGGCTAGGGAGCAAACAAGCTTCGCCTAGGCCCGAGTTGTCGTTGTCCCCCTTGAACCGCCGCCGGGCCGTCCCCTTATATACACGGGTGACGCCCGTCGGTCCATAGAGTCCCAGCCGGTTCATATTCGTATCCCGGTCGGTATCTCTCTATTCCTAACTTACAATACAAGTTATACATCAGGTCGGTTTTATAGCTACAGATTCTAAACCGACTATAGGCCTTGGGCCTTCACCTGCTTATACCACTATGAAGTTAACCCGGCCCAAGTAGGCCGGTTTACACCCAGTGGTAATATCCCCAACAGAGGGTGCACCGCCTGCCCAGGCCGCGTGCACGGGTGAACGTCTGCTAGCCGCGGGCCAGGGTCACGTTGACCGCAGAAGAGACCTCCACCGCAGCCCACGAATCCTTGCTGCAGCAGCTGTCGGCCTGTAGCCAGAGGCCGCCGGGACCCGGGGCCGGCAGTTCGCCGGTGAAGGAGCACAGAAGTTGAAGCCAAGTGCTGGCCGGGTTCGCTGACCACACGGCAAACTCCGGCAGCACCTCCGCCGAGTGGAAGCACGGCCGGGGAGGCCAGGCGACCATGGCGCGCCTCCCCTCATCGACGGGGCTACCCCGACCTAAGCGGCTCCTGCCGCGTGAAGGAGCGCCGTCGTGGCCGCCAAGGATAGAGCCGAACCCCGAAAGAGTCCGCCCACGCCCAGGAGGGACCGCAGCGGGGTTCGCAGCATGCTTGTGTGGGCGGCCGCGCCCCCTTTTAGGCGGTGGAGAGCCGGGCCCCTCCTGGTGAGCTTTCCCCTTCTCGGCGGCCGAGAACCTCTTCACTGGCGCCATGGGTGTCGCGGCAAGGAAGAAGACGAAGAAGCAGGAGGAGTGGAGGAAGAGTTGGGTGACAGGGGCACCGCCCCCTTCCCATTTATAGCCAGGAGGGGGCCAACTACCGGCCTCCAGGATCTAAGGTAATAATGACCTTTTTTATTTATGCCACGGGGACTCGTCAAGTCGGGCAGTTGCTGAGGCAGCATGGGGAAGCGGAGACGCCCACGTCCCGTCAATCGCCACGCGTCAATCAGCTATTAGGGTGTGCGGTGCCCTGCACTTGACACTTGGCTTCGCCGTGAAGCCAAGCATGAGCGCGCCTTGGCACTACTAGGGAAAACCCTAGTAGTAGAGCGGGTTTAATGCCCACTAGTAGTGCGGGCAGCCGCGCTACCAATAAGGCGCTACAGCTATTACTTAGCAGTAGCGCGTGCGACAAGCGCTACTGTTGGGGAACGTTGCAGAAAACAAAAATTTTCCTACGGTTTCACCAAGATCCATCTATGAGTTCATCTAGCAACGAGTGATTAGATGCATCTACATACCTTGTAGATCGCGAGCGGAAGCGTTCAAAGAACGGGGATGATGTAGTCGAACACGACGTGATCCAAATCACCGGAGATCCTAGCACCGAACGGACGGCACCTCCGCGTTCAACACACGTACGGAACAGCCACGTCTCCTCCTTCTTGATCCAGCAAGGGGGGAGGAGAGGTTTAGGGAGATGGCACCAGCAGCAGCACGACGGCGTGGTGTTGATGGAGCTGCAGTACTCCGGCAGGGCTACGCCAAGCACTATGGAGGAGGAGGAGGTGTTGGAGAGGGAGAAGGAGGCAACCAAAGGCCAAGGTATGAAGTCCCTCCTTTCCCCCACTATATATAGGAGGGCCAAGGGGGGGTGGCCGGCCCTAGGAGATCCAATCTCCTAGGGGGGCGGCGGCCAAGGGGGGTTTCCCTCCCCCCCAAGGCACCTAGGAGGTGCCTTCCCCTCCTAGGACTCTTCCCCCCTCAAACCCTAGGTGCATGGGCCTATGTGGGGCTGGTTCCCTTGGCCCATGTAGTCCAAGGCGCACCCCCTACAGCCCATGTGGCCCCCCCGGGACAGGTGGACCCACCCGGTGGACCCCCGGGACCCTTCCGGTGGTCCCGGTACAATACCGATAACCCCGAAACTTGTCCCGATGCCCGAAACAGGATTTCCCATATATAAATCTTTACCTCCAGACCATTCCGGAACTCCTCGTGACGTCCGGGATCTCATCCGGGACTCCGAACAACATTCGGGTTACTGCATATACATATCCCTACAACCCTAGCGTCACTGAACCTTAAGTGTGTAGACCCTACGGGTTCGGGAGACATGTAGACATGACCGAGATCGCTCTCCGGTCAATAACCAACAGCGGGATCTGGATACCCATGTTGGCTCCCACATGCTCCACGATGATCTTATCGGATGAACCACGATGTCGAGGATTTAATCAACCCCGTATGCAATTCCCTTTGTCAATCGATATGTTACTTGCCCGAGATCCGAACGTCGGTATCCCAATACCTCATTCAATCTCGTTACCGGCAAGTCACTTTACTCGTACCGTAATGCATGATCCCGTGACCAGACACTTGGTCACTTTGAGCTCATTATGATGATGCATTACCGAGTGGGCCCAGTGATATCTCTCTGTCATATGGAGTGACAAATCCCAGTCTCGATCTGTGTCAACCCAACAGACACTTTTGGAGATACCTGTAATGCACCTTTATAGTCACCCAGTTACGTTGTGACGTTTGATACACCCAAAGCACTCCTACGGTATCCGGGAGTTACACGATCTCATGGTCAAAGGAAAAGATACTTGACATTAGAAAAGCTCTAGCAAACGAACTACACGATCTCACGCTATGCTTAGGATTGGGTCTTGTCCATCACATCATTATCCTAATGATGTGATCCCGTTATCAATGACATCCAATGTCTATAGCCAGGAAACCATGACTATCTATTGATCAACGAGCTAGTCAACTAGAGGCTTACTAGGGACATGTTGGTGTCTGTTATTCACACATGTATTACGATTTCCGGATAATACAATTATAGCATGAATAAAGACAATTATCATGAACAAAGAAATATAATAATAATGCTTTTATTATTGCCTCTAGGGCATATTTCCAACAGCTACTGCTAAGACACATAGCGGCAGCGCTTGTTCTATCCCGTGATGCTGCTAATCTAGCTAGTTGTAATGTGTTTACTATCCATCGCTGCTAGTACTCTTATTTTCATTTTTAGTTTATTTATATGTCGTTTTACAAATTTTGGTACAATACCAATTATGAGGTTTATATCATTATGTCCATAATAGTGTGTCAAATGAAGGTGGATTAGGTTCAAGTGGAGGCAATATGTGGTTCATGTCAAAAGTATACTACTAATCCAAACTTGATCTAGTTTGGACTAGTAGTACTTTCGATGTGCACCACATGTTGCCTCCACTTGAATCTAATCCGCCAGCATAAGCTATTTAATCATCATCATAGTCATTACCACCAACAATATTTATTTAATCACCATAGTCATAGTGTAGCACATTATCATCCTGAAACTCATTCTAGCTAGCTAATCACCACCAACACTAGATGCAGTTGCTATCTAATCACCACCAACACTAGCTAATAATAATCATCATAGTCATTACCACCAACACTAGCTATTTAATCATCATAGTCATAGTGTAGCACATCATCATCTTCAAACTCATTTCTAGCTAGCTAATCACTCCTGCTGCTCTCTCTCAGGTAAAATAACATAAAACATGTGTAGCTCTCCTCCTTCATCAAGTTCGAGCATGCAGATGAACCTGTCTCCTAATCGTGGGATGCGCTTCTGATTGCTGCCCCCTAGTACTTCTCTGCGCTCCTCCATCACAAATATGGTCCAGTCTTTCACTATTAAGACTTCCTCGCTCTTAGAAATCCTAAATGCACTAAAGTGCATTGTAGGATATCTTGGCCGTAAGCTAACAATACTCATGGTACCATTAGTGTCGATCCCATGAGGCACAACATTCATTGGGAGTCCCTGTTGAAGAACATTGTATAGTAACATACTTAGCAATGAAGTTTAGCTTAAAAAATAATGTATGCAAAAGATGCACTGAGGACAAATAGTAAAAATCTTACCATCTTTCCTAAATATATGTGACAGTAGTTCATTACTAACACTATTGGTCGCACGTTTTCAGTACTAACATTTCTAAGTGCAGGAAGAAAATTTGTCTTGACAGTATCAAGATCCTCAAGCCATGAAACATAATAACTTAGCTCCTCGCAGTTTAGTTCAGCCCCGGGGCAGTAGTAGGTCCTGTCTACCAAGCGGTGGACATGTTTGCTTGAACCGAAATAAGCTGACAATAGAAATTAGTTGTCAACTATTTTGGAATAAACAATATCGAAGACATAAATATGGTTGAGAAACTCACATAGTGGTATAACTGGAGGCGTCCGCACATCGACCCAGATGTCGGTATTACCTTCAATATCATCTTCCGGACAAATATCAAAGGTGATAACCATATCAGGCTCAAATGCATAAGTATTGCATAGTGCTCGCCAAGTTTTGCATCCAAAATAGGTGTAGTCATCTGCATTGTATAATTTTGCATGGAAAATATAACCATGCTCGGTCTTCAAGTAAACTTTCTTTACCTCCATAGTACGACTGAAACCTATCTTATCCAAGATAAAAACTCTAGCATGGCAGGGGATACGCTAGTAGAATAGTAAAAAAAATTATAAGTTGAAGCAAATGAAGCAAATGTCATGCTTAATTACGAAAAAAGACTTGTCGTTGTGACTTACTGTATCCACTTCGAAGTTTACGTCCAGCTTGATGCTGAAGCGCCCATCATCATCTAGGAAGATTCCGTCGCACAGGCCGCGCTCGTCTTCGCAATATTTGCAAATACCGAAATCCTTTTCGTTGTCAGACATTTCCTATGTTCATAGTTGAAACATTAATTGAAAATCGATCGAGACAACTCTAGGATACTCAAAATATCTTATAGGACTCATATTGACATGTGCATTCAATAAGCAACATCAAATCGTAAAATAAATACGTATTCAAATTAGCATGCTTTCAATAAGCAAAAGTAAATCATCTCATGCGTCTGTACATCGTCGAATATTATCACTAATACATCCCGAACAGTATCATACATATAACATCACTAATAGAACTAAAACCCTAGCGCACGACCGGTATCGGCGCGGGCGCTGGACACCCAGATAGAAGGAACCATCACAGGATCATAGCTCCAGTGAGATTCCTGTAGAACCTACCAGGTATTGCAGAACCTATGCTCCAGCGCAAACAAGTAGCGACGGACGTGCACGTCCTCCTCACTGACACGGTGACACACCACCTCCGCGGGGTCCTCGAGCCTCTGGACCATCACTGGCCCACGCGACCGCCACCAAAGATGGTTCGGGTTAACGACAGGCTGGCTCCTCACCAACCTGCGCCCCCGGTAGGTAGCGCCTCCCAGTACCACCCCGATGGAGCCCAATCTAGGACATGGCCCATCTGGTGATGCAGGTGTCCTCCGCCGACTCGACAACGAGGATGCGGGATAGGCATCGTCGACATCGATGCGGGAAAACTGCTTTAACTAAAAAATAACAACAAATGTGACATGTTCAACTAGTTCTATTAATTCAAGTAGTTCTTATGATTAAATCTAGTCAATTAATTCTATAACTAATAAAATGAATAATGACATAAAAAGGCCTATGCTTTGTAGGAACACTGACTCCTTCCCGGTGCGACAAATCCCGGGTACTCGATATGTCCTAGTTTGTAGCACAAGTCATGCCAAAATTCACGGAAAAATTCGGCATGGCTTTTGCTAAAAAGTAGACAAATCGAGAACCCGAAATTTAGCGGAACAGAAAGGAATCAATATTCCGGCAAAACATAGGCCACTCGGCTTCATTTCCTGGAAACAACAAAGCCACTTGGGCACAATCGAACCACATCAATAATTGAATATGCAAATTAACATCAATGACATATATCATATAACAACAATATGCAAATGAAATTACTGTGTAGGCATTTTCATAAAAAATTGCCCTAGCTAATTTCCTAAAAAAATTGCTAATCATTTTTCCTAAATGCTAAAAATGCCTACTGCCCTAAACAAATCTAGGGTTCATATGAACACCTAGGGTTCATATGAACATCGACACATCATCAACACATATATAAATTTCCCTAACAGAGAGAGAGGAGGGTCGGGGAGAGGAGAGGCAGAGCCTTACGATGACTGCGAGGAGGGAGGGGCAGGCGGCGTCGAGGTCAGGGTCGGGGCTCGGGCGCGCGGCGGACAGCGGCGTCGAGGTCGGGGTCGGGGGCAGTATTGAGGCGGGAGAGCGACGGGAGAGCGCGCGGCGGTCGATGGGCGACGGCGGCAACGACAGTGGAGGAGTTGCGATTTGGGGAAAGTGGCCGTTGGCAAGAACGAATCGAGCGGTTTAGTTAGAAGTAGCAGTAGCGCGTTCCGGGAAGTGTGCTACTGCTAACATAGCTACAGCGCGTTCTTGGATACGCGCTACTACTATACCATTCTCCTTTTCCACTTTTTCATTTATCTTTCTTTACATTTTATTTTTTTTGCTTTCACCTTTTTGTATTTCTTTCCTTTTCATTTACTTTTCTATTTGCTTTCCATTTAATTTTATTTATTTTAGCAGTAGTACCTCTCAGCGTAAAGGCGTTGCTACAAAGCAAATAGCGGTAGTGCAGTTCGGCGAAGATCGCTACTACTATGTGCTTTTGTACTCGGGCACACTACTGCTATAACTGTATCTGTAGCGCGGTTTAAAACACTGTGCTGCTGCTAATTAGCACCAGCATGCGTTTTTAGCCCGCACTACTGCTAATGTTCTGTGTATAAGGTTTTCCCTAGTAGTGTGGGCCCCGGGGCTACTGTCGGCGTCTTGGGAACAGGGGTTGAGGGAGTCCTGGATTAGGGGTTGTCCGGATGGCCGGACTATACCTTCAGCCGGACTCCTGGACTATGAAGATACAAGATTGAAGACTTCGTCCCGTGCCCGGAAGGGACTTTCCTTGGCGTGGAAGGCAAGCTTGGCGATACTGATATATAGATCTCCTACCATTGTAACCGACTTAGTGTAAGCCTAACTGACGGTGTCCTAGACTAGGGGGTACTCACCATGTCATCTCCTGATCTATTAGATTGGGCCGAGGACCTCCGTGGCCGTATACTCATGGGCCAGTTCGGACGACTACCGCATACAAGGAAGATTCCACAAGACTTGGCGATAAAGACAAGGACTTCTCCCCACCAGCGTATTCGACTAGGACTCTTGTTATCCTAGGCCTCCGGTGCATTATATAAACCGAGGCCAGGCTAGTCGATAGATATACAATATACACATCAACAATCATACCATAGGCTAGCTTTTAGGGTTTAGCCTCCTTGATCTCGTGGTAGATCTACTCTTGTACTACCCATATCATCAATATTAATCAAGCAGGACGTAGGGTTTTACCTCCATCAAGAGGGCCTGAACCTGGGTAAAACATCGTGTTCCCTGCCTCCTGTTACCAGCCGGCCTAGACGCACAGTTCGGGACCCACTACCCGAGATCCGCCAGTTTTGACACCGACATTGGTGCTTTCATTGAGAGTTCCGCTAGGTGATCGACAAAACGATCGATGGCTCGCCTGCAGATCAACTGCGACTTCGGCATCTTCGTCACCAGCTCGACTGGTCACCTTGGTTCGACCAAGAATTGCGCCCCGTGTTCGGATCACCATGTCAGGACGAGGGCCTTCATCAAACATCAACTCCGATCTCTATCAAGATCACGGAGGAATCATCTATGGAGCTCGGGGGCTCAATGTCAACATTGCCCTCAAGCGACCGTGCTGTTTTTCTGGACAGCGAACTCGTATCTGCCACCACCACCTCCTCGAGTATCTCTTTCACGATCGCTTTGGTGTAATTGTGTGGAATTGAGTCTAAAACAACCCTGGAAAATTTCGTCGAGTTCCGATGGAGGAATCTCTGGCAATCCACGATATACCAGAGCCCTGTCAAATCTCGACGAGAATTTGGATGAGTTTTGGGCGTGGTGTCCAGCTTCTAGCTCGAACGTCCTTTGGAAGATCCAACCGTTGATCGGCTCCGGAATTCCTATATCTACCACCTCTCAAAATTTCGGCTCGATCCGACCGTCCAAACTCTGGGAACCTTCTAATTAGTGCATCACTTTTCGGATCTGTTTTCTGCGCGAAAACGAATCCGACCCGAGTTCATCTTTTTTATGAACAGGATTTCGGACATCCCTTTTGAAGGAAGTTTTGTATGGGGTATTGCGTTTTGTTCCCGAACATATCCCACTAGCTTTAAGATCTTTTGAAAATGATCTGCAACATCATGCTGGTGTCAAACCAGTCCAGTAATATTGCTCCACGGCTGCCGACCTGCGCTAGACACGTCGGCACTTTGTTGAGCCGAGCTCAACTTCTTCGGATCATCATCTCGGCAAGCCGAACAAGAGTCCGGCATCGCGAAGGATAAATCATCACCAACATCGTCGCCCCACGGATTACACGGAGCGGGCATACCGGCATCACCGCACGGTCGCTTCATCAAGCCGGCATCGACCACGTCACGACCTGCATCGGCAGGGCCGCACTATTGCTTCTTCAAGCTGGTGTCCATGACGCTGACCTACTTCGACTCATCGGCTGACATCGAGGCTTCGACATCTCGGCAGGACCGGGGGCTTCGCCATCTCTTCATCAACCTACAACGGACACTTCGGCATCACTAGCTGACCAGCTCCGTCACGTTAGTTGGGCCGAGGGCTTTGCCTCGGCGAGCCAACCTTTGCCAGCATTGCCATGCTGTCGTTTTATCGCCCATCAAGCAATGAGTTTGCGGATCGAGTCCCAATTTTGGGAATCACCTTCCTTCAGATTGCTACAACAAATAAACCAGGTGCTATTAATCCCAGTATTTTTTGCTTGTTTGGGTTCATTTTTCCCAAAGAATTATTACTCTGGTTTGTCCATCATATGTACACAGGTCTATCAAATGATGGCCGCATTGACGACAGTCGCATGGTGGTTCGGTCAGTTTCCGTACATAGTCCGACGAACGCCGCACTCGGAGCTCGGACCGACCTGCAAATTCAGGCTTTGCCACGCCTTTACCGCATCACGCGGACGCCCTGCATCGACTTGACTTCGGCGCCAGACCATATTTCTTTTATTACTCACTTTGCATAAATTATTTATTATGCAACGATTTTTTTTAATTATCATTATTACTATTATCTCCGGTTTGCACTATTTTCTGTGCACAGGAAAATGATCCGGGGACTTCGGCGTCTCTCTGCCGGTCTGCATTGATCGTGCTATGTCACCACTTCGGCGTGTCAAGCTCTCCGCTCCGCCACCTCGGGACCAGCTTGAGGGATGGAACCTTGCCCCGCATCAAGCTCGGACCGCGTCATCAATACCGAACACATTAACCAGCTAAGTCGCTTTCATGCTCAAAGCTTTAATTTCTAACTTGCGTTCGGTTCGACCAAGCATTATACTTTTTTGGAAAAAAGTTTCTTCTAAAAAATTTACCTTGTCCAAACTTTGTTTGTGACGCATAAATTCAAATACCCCATTTACATGGGGGCTTCCTTTATGAAGCTTTTCCTGTTGCATATGATTATACTTGTACGGCTTCGTTCCTTGTTCGTGTATTACGCCATAATATGCACCACATTGACTTAGGCGATTTGCAAGCTGGGTTGCCTCGCTCCTGTGTTTACCCCTACGTTCCCGATTGTTCGGCTAGGGAGTAAAGGGAGCACCTCTGTGATTGTCACGATCGGGTCACCCGAGTCGGACCTCAGACTGGGTGAAGCCGAAAGCTAGCGCTCTTATAGTTATTCAATGATGGTCGGCACACAACGGAACTCATGAGTACAAAAAATCTATTGCACAAGTCTCATAATAACAATGAGCACCGAAGAAAGGTATCGGTGGGGGTACTATTTTCTTCTAAGATGCTTCTTACTATTCGCAGTAATATAGCATAAGTTCCCTGAGCGCGCTTTGTCTGTTACAGCCTTATGACCTAATTACCTAGTTATTGGAAACACTGTCGATATTCTCGACCGATGGAGTACATAACACTTTTCGGTCCTTAACCGAAGAGGGAGAAGCCGACGGTCGATTAAGACGCGTTTGAAGTTCGGTTGAACATAGATATGATATAAGTACTTCTGTACATGCAATCATTCTTCTACCCAAGTCACTTGGGGGCTCTTAAGTTTATTTGAGCCGTATTATAATAAGTGTTCTTCTTCTCAGTCGTTGCAAAGTTCTATTATTATTATTTATCACTCCTTTTTTCGACGCAAGTGTGCGGTCACTAGCCGGGGAGCCTAATTTCTCTCTCAAAGCCGCTAGAGTTTAGTTTGCTAAACTGGCCTAATGAGAAGTTCTCCGCCCTCGGGATAGGAGGTTGAAGCCGTAGGCTGACCCGCTCGAAGTCTTGAGATAGGATGTGTCATGTTAAAGGATGGCAGAAGCACTTCTTTTTTCTAAGACCAATTTTTGGATTGGCACCGAACACTTGATCTTGTTCGGACGTCATGTTTTTACTGACGTTTCTTGGTTTTCCAAGCTTTTTGGCACTTTTAAACTATTTGTGTTTTTCCAGCATTAGTCTCGCAGTGCAATGCCGGACACCTTTAGGGATTCGGCAAAAACATTCTCAGATATTGCTATATATGCATCGGTTTCGAATTGTGTCTTCGGTCAATAGTTGGGTTGCCCGGCTCCTGCACTTGCTTCCTACGTTCCGTTTTGTTTGGCTAGGTGTGCAAGGGGAGAACCACTGCGATTGTGCTTCCAGCTCACATGGTTAAGCACCTTAGTGGAGAAAGCCGAAAACTGACTATCACAATAAGCGTAAACATTGACGGCTTGACCTCGACTGTCGCCATTCATAACATTGGCCGAAGTGTTTACGGCTTGACCTCGACTGTCGCCGAACACTACCGGGGGCTATTAACTGGCCTCCCAAACTAAATGCTCGATATTTTGCTCTTACATTCGAGCTGAGGTTTCATGATCATGCTTAGCATGACAACCCAAAGAAAGGAACCGATAGCGGGACTATTTTCTTTGGAATACATTTCTTCTGTTAAACAGTAATATAACATATCTCTCTGCGTACCTTTGTTTATAGAACCGTGTGGCCAGATTGCCTTGTTTGTCGTAAATCTTTGCCCTCATAAAGGCTTTATAAAGTAGGACAAACACTCCCCGGCTACTGGCCAAGGAGGTGGAAGTCGATGGTCGGTCAACAAAGTTTTGTACAATGCGGATCCGAGCATTAATGACGTAAAGTACTTGGATACATACAGTCATTACACATAATTTGTGATTTTACTATGGATATTGATCCTTAATTCGGCCACCCGTGCCCGCATTAAGGCTCGGGGCCTACTGGGCTTTGGGCTTATTATTTACAAATATTAAAGGGGCACATCGATCCCCTGATCTGGTGTTGCCACCCGACCAGTGTCTTGGGGGCTACTGCATTGCTTGTCCAATGCAGAAAATTTTATGTGCAATATAGTTTCCGAGGAGATTTTGATCCTCAAGTTGGTCGGCCGCACCCAACCTGAGTCTTGAGGACTGAGCACGCCGCTTTTGTGTCCCGAAGTATTCTGCCGAGCTAGGACTTGATCCTTAGGCCGATTTTGCAAATCAACCTGAGTCTCAGCGGCTACTGGGATTAGCGGTCTTATGTCATCCTTCATGTGCATCTCGGGTTTTAGACCAATACACACCATGAGGGCTACTGGCTATATATCTCGGCAGAGAATAAATTGCACCAATAAAAAATATTGACAAAAAATCGGCCCATAGTCGGGGTGGTGCACCACTTCGGAAGCAGTCCGGCATAAAGCTCGGGCGCTAGTGGCTGGCTCCATAAAGGGAATTTCCGGCATTAAGATTGGCTAAACTCCTTGAACTTTTTTGAACCAAGGTGATATGACACCTCGAATATAGTCCGGCATTATAGCCTGGACACAGTCCGGCGTTGGAGCTCGGATATATTTCGGCGTTGGAGGTCGGATACAAAGTTCGGCGTTGGAGCTCGGATACATTCCGTCGCTAGAGCTGGGAAGCGGTCCGGCGTTCGAGCTCGGACACGAGAGGACCCTGCCTCCCGAGAACAACTTCAAACCCGAGGTGTGGCATAAAAATAAACAAGGCATTGATAAAGGCCAGAAACTTAAAGGGGCTCCTCGGATACTCGACGTGTAAACTCGTCGAATGCATTTCGGCGATCCTCAAGATCGAAGATAAAGAAGATTTGTTGAACCAGTTTTCAAGACCGGCAACCGGAGATGAAGAACAGTTCGGAAGAATCGAGGAGCGTCCCTAACTTGAATACCGGTTCAGGGGGCTACTGACGGTGTCCTGGACTAGGAGGTACTCACCACATCGTCTCCCGATCTATTAGATTGGGCCGAGGATCCCCGTGGTCGTATACTCATGGGCCAGTTCGGACGGCTACCGCATACAAGGAAGATTCCACAAGACTTGGCGATCAAGACAAGGACTTCTCCCCACCAACGTATTCGGCTAGGACTCTTGTTATCCTAGGCCTCCGGTGCATTATATAAACCGAGGCTAGGCTAGTCGATAGATATACAACATACACATCAACAATCATACCATAGGCTAGCTTTTAGGGTTTAGCCTCCTTGATCTCGTGGTAGATCTACTCTTGTACTACCCAATATCATCAATATTAATCAAGCAGGACGTAGGGTTTTACCTCCATCAAGAGGGCCCGAACCTGGGTAAAAGATTGTGTTCCCTGCCTCCTGTTACCATCCGGCCTAGATGCATAGTTCGGGACCCACTACCCGAGATCCGCCGGTTTTGACACCGACACTAACCCTCTCCGGTGTCTATATAAACCGGAGGGTTTTAGTCAGTAGGACAACATACAGAACAACAATCATACCATAGGCTAGCTTCTAGGGTTAGCCTCTCCGACCTCGTGGTAGATCTACTCTTGTACTACCCATATCATCAATATTAATCAAGCAGGATGTAGGGTTTTACCTCCATCAAGAGGGCCCAAACCTGGGTAAAACTTTGTGTCCATTGCCTCCTGTTACCATCCATCCTAGACGCATAGTTCGGGACCCCCTACCCGAGATCCGCCGGTTTTGACACCGACATTGGTGATTTCATTGAGAGATCCTCTGTGTTGTCGCCGTTAGGCTTGATGGCTCCTATGATCATCAATAGCGATGCAGTCTAGGGTGAGACCTTCCTCCCTGGACAGATCTTCGTCTTCGGCGGCTTCGCACTACGGGCCAATTCACTTGGCCATCTGGAGCAGATCGAAAGCTATGCCCCTGGCCGTCAGGTCAGATTTGGAAGTTTAAACTACACGGCTGACATCCGCGGGGACTTGATCTTCGACGGATTCGAGCCACTGCCGAGCGCGCCGCACTGTCACGACGAGCATGATCTAGCTCTGGCGCCGAACAGTGCCCTGGAGGCTGCACCCGCATCGGCTTTGGCCCTTAATTCGGAGCCAACTGCGCTGATCGAGGATGGGTGGTTGGACGCCGCCTCGGGGGCTGCGATCCCAATGGCGATCGAGCCCAACACTAGCCCCGCACTCTGCGAGACTCGTGACTCCAAGGAGCCGGACTCCTCTCCGGACTCCGAACCCCCCGCGCCCCTGCCGATCGAATCCGATTGGGCGCCGATCATGGAGTTTACTGCCGTGGACATCTTTCAGCACTCGCCTTTCGGCGATATTTTGAAGACACTAAAGTCTCTCTCTTTATCAGGAGAGCCCTGGCCTGACTACGGTCAGCAAGGTTGGGATACGGACAATGAAGAAATTCAATGCCCACCCACCACCCACTTTGTAGGCACTGTCGATGATTTAATCGACATGCTCGACTTCGACTCCGAAGACATCGACGGTATGGACGCCGATGCAGGAGACGATGAAGAACCAGCGCCTATTGGGCCCTGGAAAGCCACCTCGTCATATGACATATACATGGTGGACACCCCAAAAGAAAGAGATGGCGATGGAACAGCGGAGGATGACCCAAGAGGGAGCGGAAGCGCGCGTTAAGGGACGTATATGCGGTAGAGCCAGTCGCCCCAAAGTTCAACCCATGGTCCTCCTGCCCGATCACCTTTGATCGAAGGGACCATCCCACTAGCACCCGTCATGGCGGATTCGCCGCATTGATTCTAGACCCAATTATTGATGAATTTCATCTCACTAGAGTCCTTATGGACGGCGGCAGCAGCCCGAACCTACTTTACCAGGATACAGTGCCGAAAATGGGCATAGATCCCTCGAGGATTAAGCCCACCAAAATGACCTTTAAAGGCGTAATACCAGGTGTAGAGGCCAACTATACAGGCTCAGTCACACTTGAAGTGGTCTTCGGATCTCCGGATAATTTCCGAAGTGAGGAGTTAATCTTTGACATAGTCCCATTCCGTAGTGGCTATAACGCACTGGTCGGGCGAACCGCATTCGCCAAGTTCAATGCGGTACCTCATTACGCATACCTTAAGTTCAAGATGCCAGGACCTCGAGGAGTAATTATGGTCAATGGAAACACCGAACGCTCCCTCTGAACAGAGGAGCACACGGCGGCCCTTGCAGCGGAAGTACAGAGCAGCCTCTCTAGGCAGTTCTCCAGTCCGGCCATTAAACGTCCGGACACCGTCAAGCGTGCCCGGAGTAACCTACAACAAGACCGCCTAGCACATTCCGAGCATGCGTAGCAATGCGGCCCCAACCCCAGCCCTCGCAAAAATGCGACGCTAGTGCTTCGCGTACATAACTTCGCTCTAGAAATACCATGGGTACAGGGGGAGGGGCACCATCATGGCACGCCCGAAACATGGCTTAAACCGCACCATGGGCTGCCAATTTTTTAATTTTCTCTTACTTTCAGGACTCCATTCTTCGGAAGGCCTGTTCGGTAGTTCACTTGCCGCACAAACGATGCAGGAACAAGGCAAGCAGACAAGCCATGCCGCATTACGGAACTCCCAGGTGGTCTCTATCACGAGCAGTATACCTGTTTCGCATACCATTCCGCAGCCTGCCCGTGGAATGGACATGTTAAATAGTCCAACCTTTTGCTTATCGCATTATTTGTATCGTTCTGCTTTGATCGCAGCCCTTTTTAATAAACAACGCATAGCCTTTGTCTATTTTTGCATTACTCTTTTTTTACAAATATATGTTCCTTAACGACATGTTTCACCTATACACTTTGGTACGGCCAAAATATTCTAGGGGCTTTAGTACCCCTCAATATGGTGTGAGAAGTCCGAACACTTTAATAAGTGCGGCACCCCGAACTTATAGCATTATATGCATCGGCTCCGAATCATGTCTTGGGTCAATAGTTGGGTTTGCCCGGCTCCTATGTTTTGGTGCCTTACGTTCTGCTATGTCGGCTAAGGTAGCACTAGGAGAACTACTGCGATTGTGCCCCAGTTGAGCTGGGTCGAGCACCTCAGTAGAGAAAGCTAAAACTGACTGTCATGATGAAGCGAGAGCTGGTCGCTGTTCGAGAGGTTTTTCGAGTCCCTAAAGACTTATGCCGCTTAGAGCGAGGAGTCGGCTCTGTCCGGCCAAGGCATGGATAGCGCCCCGAACTCGGTCTTCCGAATACCAAGGGCTTTGCCAAAATTTAAAATTATAGAATTCTATGGCTAAGTGAGAGTGTTCACGCATTATAGTCCGATTGCCTTGTTCGTTGTGCTGAGCGCCTCCCTCGAAGGACCCAACCATGGGAAAAAGAGCGCTTAGGTTTATCCCCGAACACCCCAGCACTAGTGGCACGGGGGCAGAAGCCGACGACTCGCCATCTCTCAGAATTGATAAACAGCCGCACAGAAGGTAATATTTTAAATTCCAATAGCATTGCTTAGCGCATATGAACAAGTTTTCAATGCACAGGACAAAACGAGCGAGTTTTACTCAAAAATTACATCCCTGGAACATTCATCCGCCACAAGGCGGGCACCCTTCAGAACATCCGTATAATAATTCTCGAGCTTGCGATGCTGTTTCCCCGGCGGTGGCCCGTCCTTCACAAGCTTCTCAGCATCCAGCTTGCCCTAGTGCACCTTAGCATGGGCAAGGGCCGTACAGGCACCTTCAATGCAGACGGAGCGCTTGATGACTTCGAGCCTTGAACAGGCCCCCACCAGCCGCCGCACCAGCCCGAAATAGCTCCGAGGCAGAGCCTCTCTAGGCCACAGCCGAACTATGAGGCCCTTCATGGCCTGTTCGGCCGCCTTGTGGAGCTCGACCAGTTGCTTCAGCTGGTCGCTCAGGGGCACGGGGTGTCCGGCCTCAGCATACTGAGACCAGCACGTGGTGTCCGGTGTCTATATAAACCAGAGGGTTTTAGTCCATAGGACAACATACAGAACAACAATCATACCATGGGCTAGCTTCTAGGGTTTAGCCTCTCCGATCTCGTGGTAGATCTACTCTTGTACTACCCATATCATCAATATTAATCAAGGAGGACGTAGGGTTTTACCTCCATCAAGAGGGCCCGAACCTGGGTAAAACTTCGTGTCCCTTGCCTCCTGTTACCATCTGGCCTAGATGCACAGTTCGGGACCCCCTACCCGAGATCCGCCGGTTTTGACACCGATAGGGGTACCCAGACTTGCCTGCCTGCGGCCTAGGGCGTGGCTCCACCAGCGATCTGGTATGGCCCATCTTCATCAACCAACACCCAAGACCCTCGCGAGGGGCCAAGCCTCGTGAGGCGGACGACACAAGACCTCCTCGGGGGCTGCCTCACCAGGCTGGCTCGCGAGGAGCGGAGAGATCAAGGCGGGAGGCACCTCGTGAGGTTTCTGTGACATGAGCCATGACGACCAAGGCCAGGCGGGCGCCAATGGGCGCAGAGTGCCAGTTTCCTCTTTGTTGCTAAAGAGGCATGCACAGGCGAGGAGTCCTGAGGCATCACGCAAAGGTTTCCATATCGGTGCAGCGAGACCAATACCAGCAGGACAGCAAGACGGAGGTCATCACGGAGCCCACGACGACGTCACCACCAGAGCCTTTGGCTAGGCAAAGACCAACTTTTGTCATTATAACTTGTACTTGTTGCCCCCCTTAAAATTTGCCGTTGTGGGATCCCTTCCCGCCTAATATTTTGGGAGAGGACCCGGGCCTCTATAAATAGGACTAGCTACCACCATAGGAGGGGGGAGAGATCTAGATCATCCCCAACAACACAAGCTCACCAAGCTCAAGAATACCTCTCCTCAGGAGGTTGTTCTTCCCTTGTACTTGTTCATCCCCAGCCTACAAGGCACTCCACCACACCACACTGGAGTAGGGTATTACACCGCAATAGTGACCCGAACCAGTATAAACTCTTGTGTCCCTTGTTCCTCGGGTTCGGCGAGCTAGGCTTTGAGATCGTTGCGAGAGTGTGAGCCAGGGGGGAGATCTTCATGTGCACCCCAGTGTTCGATCCTCAAGGGTTTGCCGGAACCCGTAATCCGATAGTGGTGTTTAGTTAACTGCTTAGTTCAATTCTGCAATGCGATGTTCAATTGTTGTGGCTGCAATCTGTTATTGTATACAATGTGAGGAATAAATCGAATTTGGCTATACTAAATACATGAGAGAAAAATACAATTGCTATATTTCCAAGTTTTTAAGCATGCTTGGTTTGGTTAACTGTTTGATCTTCTATTATGAGTATGTTATATTGTGCAATGTGGTGCTTAGTTAACATTTGGTTCATTTGTTGTGGTGTTGTGGCACCCCGGCTCAGAGCAACCAGTTTACCATGCATTGCCAGCCCAGAGACCATGTCTTCTGGCAACACACAACATCTTGGTACAGAAAACAACCGTGTTATTGATGCTAGCGGATCATAGTTCATACTACAACAGGTGGCGAGGTCAAGCGGCACACATGGTGTGGCTGAACAATATGTACTTTATTTAGTGAACATAAATGGGGCCTCGATCCTAACAACTACGCGTCAGCGGAATGACGTCTTAGCGGAACTCCATAGCATAGGGACACCGATGTGGACACGATCTAGACTCAGACAACACTCCCTTCCAACGAGACTTTCCTGAAAGCTGGCATGACACGCCAGGTCGGTCATTGAATGTACTTGCAAGCTCACAATAAACATAAACATAATGACAAGAAATATCATGATATTTAACCAATTGATTTACTAATGCTACATCTGTAACACCCTTGATGCGACTATAGCTCCCACGTGTCGAGGCACGACTTAGAGACATAATCGCATTGAAGGCATATGTCGCAAGTTAGGCAATCTTCACAACATCCCATCTAATATGAATAATAAAGGGTAGATAACATAGTTGGCTTACACTTGCCACGTCAATCAAGTACATAAATAACATTACATCATCCAAACACTCATGGCCCGACTATGGCACCAAAATAGAAAAGAACCCAACATGCGACAAGGCCCTGAATCAAACCCCAACTAGGCACCACTACTGATCATCAGGAAAAGACACGTAGTAACGCTGAGAGTCTTCGTCGAACTCCCACTTGAGCTCGTACTCGTCACCTGGAGCGGAATCACCTGGACCTGCATCTGGAGTTATAGTATCTGTGAGCCACAGGGACTCAGCAATCTCGCACCCTCGCGATCAAGACTATTTAAGCTTATAGGAAGGGTAAGGCAAAAATATGTGGAGCTGCAGCAAGCGACTAGCATATATGGTGGCTATCTTATTTCCAAAAGAGAGCGAGAAGAGGAGGCAAAGCGCCAGCGTGAAAAACTAGAGGAACAACCTGCGCAAGCATTACTCCAACACCGTGTCCACTTCCCGGACTCCGCCGAGAAGAGGCCGTCACGGTAACACACTCAGTTGATTCATTTTAATTAATTAAGGTTCATGTTATCTACAACCGGACATTAACAAATTCCCATCTGCCCATAACCGCGGGCACGGCTTTCGAAAGTTCAATCCCTACAGGGGAGTCCCAACTTAGCCCATGACAAGCTCTCATGGTCAACGAAGGAATAGACCTCCTCCCAAGACATTCCGATCAGACTCGGTATCTCGGTACTTCAAGACAACTCCGACAATGGTAAAACAAGTCAAGCAACACCACCCGCTGTGCCGACAAATCCCGATAGGAGCTGCACATATCTCGTTCTCAGGGCACACCGGATAAGCTAAGCGTACGGGAGCCAATGTAACCCAAGTTGCCGAGGGACGGCCCCGCACGATGCTCTAGGTTGGACCAACACTCAGAGGAGCACTGGCCCGGGGGGGTCAAAATAAGATGACCCTTGAGTCCGCGAAACCCAAGGGAAAAGGCTAGGTGGCAAATGGTAAAACCAAGGTTGGGCACTGCTGGAGGAGTTTTATTCAAGGCGGACAGTTAAGGGGTTCCCATTATAACCCAACCGCGTAAGGAATGCAAAATCCGGGAACATAACACCGATATGACGGAAACTAGGGCGGCAAGAGTGGAACAAAACACTAGGCGAGAGGCCGAGCCTTCCACCCTTTACCAAGTATATATGTGCATTAAGATAACATGGCAATATAATGATATCCCAACAAGTAAATAAAAGATGTTCCAACAAGGAACAGCCTCCAAACTTCACCTGTAACTAGCAATGCTATAAGAGGGGCTGAGCAAAGCGGTAACATAGCCAATCAACGGTTCGCTAGGACAATGGTGGGTTAGAGGTTTGACATGGCAATTTGGGAGGCTGACAAGAAAATGGTAGGCATCGTAGCATTGTCATAGCAAAGAGCGAGCAAACTAGCATAGCAAAGATAGTAGTGATTTCGAGGGTATGATCATCTTGCCTGCACAGTTGTCAGAGTTGACTGCATCCTCACAAGAAAATTCAACGGGCTCCTCGGTAGCGAACTCGTCTCCCGGCTCTACCCAACAAGACAAACAAGCAACAAGGATACAATCAACCACGTGCAAGACCAAGCAATATGATGAAATGACGATATGCTATGCGGGATGCGATGCGGGATGCAAAATGCAAGATATGACAGGAAATGCATGAACCTGGCCTCAACTTAGAATTCCAAGGGTGCCACTGGAAAGACGATATGAAATCGCTTGAAAACGATATAAAGAACGCCGGAATCGGAGTTACGGTTTGGAAATGGCAAGCGTTTCAAAAATGACACCAGTCTGCGATTTACAGCAAGTAGGCATCTAAGTGCAATGAGATGAACATGCTACAGCACCCAAACATGACAACAAAATGCCTGGCAGGGATGTACACAAGATGCTTAACAAAAGTCTAGCACTGAGCTACGGCCAAATCATCCATTAACAGGTTCAAACAAGCATGGCAAAAACACAAATGCAAAACTGATTTCAGACTTAGTGAAATTAACACTTGTCTGAAATTTCAGATCACGAAGCCCTCTTCGGAGCAGCAAAACAACATGATACATGACCTGATTATGACAAGTAAGAACATGGCATGGAGCTATTCAACAAGCTTAACAAAAGACCCAAAGTGACCTGGGGCCAAAAGGGTTCACAAAATATACTAACGGGCACACGAACATAGCTAAAACACAATCAGTTTTCAGACTTAGTGAAAACTGAGACATGCTGAAACATAACTCAGTAAAAGAGCTCGATTGACTCAAGCTAGGTTGCTCCATAATTGCAAGTAAAGACATGGATGTATAGAGCATAACAAGATTAACAAAACTCCTTTATTGATCATCCTCAAAAGAGGTACGGATCACTAGGAAACAACAAGAACATATGGCATCATGAACTAAATAATCCCAGACTTAGTGAAAACTACTAAGTCCCTGAAAACAGAGTTACCGGGTGCCTCACTTTGCAAGCTTGCACAAGTCACCACACACATCCTAAAAATACATGGGTTGCACCTCTGGAAATATAACAAAATGCTTAACAAAACATATGAAGGACTCACATGCATAGCATGCACACAACAATCATGGCAAAAATGACAAAAGTCTAAGATGAACTAGCAGATCTGACAATTAACTCATGAAGCCTCCTTCTAACAGCATTTCGGGCATCAAGATGAACTCAAATGAAAATGAAGCAATGGAATGAAATAGTGTACTCGTCGGGGCGAACATTTTGATATACTATATGTCGAAATCGGAGCTACGGATGCAATGTTACAGGTCCTCGAACAGAGCAACTTGGATCAAGAATTTCAGGACTTGGAGAAAAATCCACCTCGCGAAAATTAGGGTTACTGTAGCTGGATCTAGATCGGGCACTGTTCCCGAGATTCGCCGCCGGGCACTGTACACCGGGGAGGCACCGGAGGAGGACGGGCTCGCCGGAGGAGGACGGGCACGGCGAGGTGGCCGCGGTCACCGGCGGACGTGCGCGGTGGCCGGCGCGGCTCGGCAAGAAGCAGCGGTCGGCGCGGCGGCCTGGTACGGCGCCGGCGAGGAGAGGAGGCGGCAACGGCGGACTTGTGCGGCGGGGCGCCGCGCCGGAGTTGGAGAAGGCGGCGGCGGCTCGGGGGAGATGGCGGCGGGGCGCGGCGATGGAGGAGATGGGCCGCGGGGGTCCGGATCGGGCTCCGCGGGCTGGCGGCGGTGGGAGGCGGCGCCTGCCATGTGGCAGCTCGGGAGAGGGCGACGGCGGTGTCCCGTCGGGTCGGACAATGTCCGGCCGGCGCGGGGCGATTTCTAGGGTTTCGGAGAGGGAGAGAGATCCGAAAAACGAGGGGTCTATTTATAGGCATAAGTGGAGCTAGGAGAGTCCAAATGAGGTGCGGTTTTCGGCCACGCGATCGTGATCGAACGCTCTAGGACATGGAGCAGAGTTTGGTGGGTTTTGGGCCAAATTGGAGGGGTGTTGGGCTGCAACACACACAGGCCTTTTCGGTCCCTCGGTTAACCGTTGGAGTATCAAATGAAGTCCAAATGGCACGAAACTTGACAGGCGGTCTACCGGTAGTAAACCAAGGCCGCTTGGCAAGTCTCGGTCCAATCCGGAAATGTTTAATCCCCACACACGAAAGAAAGCTAGAAATGACCACCGGAGGAGAACGAAGCGTCGGAATGCAAAACAGACAACGGGGAAAAAGCTCGAATGCATGAGACGAACACGTATGCAAATGCAATGCACATGATGACATGATATGAGATGCATGACAAAGAAAACAACACACGGGGACAAAGACCCGAACCCGAGGAAATAAATATAACTTAACGCCGGAAACGGAAAGAGTTGGAGTACAAATTGGGAAAGTTACATCCAGGGTGTTACAACACTCCACCACTACGAAAAGATCTCGTCCCGAGATCTAGGACTGAAAGAACACCGGGTACTCAGAACGGAGGTGATCCTCGCGTTCCTAGGTAGCTTCACGGTCGGAATGGTGTGACCACTTGACTTTGAGAAATTAGATTGACTTGTTGCGAGTCTTGCGTTCAGTCTCTTCAAGAATAGCAACTGGGTGCTCACGATAAGAGAGATCTGCTTGGAGATCAATGTCCTCGAAGTTGACGGTGCGATCAGGAGTCTTGAAGCACTTTCGAAGCTGAGAGACATGGAACACGTCATGAACATTTGCAAAGTTTGAAGGAAGCTCGAGTTGATAGGCAAGGTCGCCTCTCTTGCTGACAATCTTGAAAGGTCCCACGTATCTAGGGGCAAGCTTCCCTTTGATACCGAAGCGACGAGTACCTTTCATAGGAGAGACACGGAGGTAAACATGATCTCCGATCTCGAAAGCCAAATCACAGTGCTTACTATCATAGTAGCTCTTCTGGCGGGATTGGGCTACTTTGAGGTTATCACGAATGACTTTGCACATTTCTTCTGCTTCTGTGATTAAGTCATTACCCAAAAGCTGACGTTCACCGGTTTCAGACCAGTTGAGAGGGGTACGACACTTCCTGCCATACAGAATTTCAAATGGGGCCTTGCCTGAACTTGCTTGAAAACTATTGTTGTAGGAGAATTCAGCATAAGGAAGACAATCCTCCCACTTCATGCCGAAGGAGATCACACAAGCCCTGAGCATATCTTCAAGAATCTGGTTGACACGCTCGACTTGACCGCTTGTTTGAGGATGGAAAGCAGTGCTGAAGCGGATGTTGGTGCCCATGGCCTTCTGAAAAGAATCCCAAAACTTGGAGGTAAAGATGCTGCCACGGTCTGAAGATATCACTTGAGGAATACCGTGCAGAGAGACAACTCGAGAGGTATAGAGTTCCGCCAATTGAGCTGCAGTGATCGACTCTTTGATAGGCAGAAAATGAGCCACTTTGGTGAGTTTGTCGATGACAACGAATATAGCATCATTGCCACGCTTGGACTTTGGAAACCCAGTCACGAAGTCCATTTCAATGTGGTCAAACTTCCATTCTGGAATGGCAAGAGGTTGGAGGAGACCAGCTGGCCTTTGGTGTTCTGCCTTCACTCTTCTGCAGACATCACATTCATTCACGAATTGAGCGATCTTGCGCTTCATTCGAGTCCACCAATAAGCTTGCTTGAGGTCCTGATACATCTTCGTACTCCCAGGGTGAATGGAGAGGAGAGAATTGTGAGGCTCGTTCATGATCACTTTACGAAGTTCACCTTTGGGTACAACAATTCGATCCTCGAAGAAGAGAGTGTCCTTGTCATCAAGGCGGTAGCACTTGTACTTGGACTGACTCTTGGCAATCCCAATCTTCACCTTTTTCACCATAGCATCAAGAAGCTGGGCTTGACGAATCTGGTCTTCTAAGGTAGGAGAGACTTGAAGGTTGGCGAGGAAACCTTGAGGAACAACTTGCAGATTAAGTTTGCGGAAAGCTTCACAAAGCTCGGGTTGATAAGGCATAAGAATCAGACTGTTGCAGTAAGCCTTTCTGCTCAAAGCGTCAGCAATCACATTAGCCTTGCCTGGAGTGTACTCAATACTCGGATTATACTCTTGAATCATTTCGACCCATCGAGTTTGCCTGAGGTTGAGATTAGGCTGAGTGAAGATGTACTTGAGACTCTTGTGATCAGTGAAAATATCCACTTTTCTTCCCAATAGAAGATGTCTCCAAGTCAAAAGAGCATGCACAACTACCGCCAACTCGAGATCATGAGTGGGGTAGTTCTTCTCATTAGGCTTCAACTGGCGAGAGGTATAAGCAACAACTTTCTTCTCTTGCATCAAAACTGCACCGAGACCTTGGAGAGAGGCATCGAAAAAGACCTCGTACGGCTTGGATTCATCAGGCGGAGTCAAAACTGGAGGAGTGATCAACTTCTCTTTCAAAGTGTTGAAAGCAATATCACACTCTGGAGACCACATGTACTTGACGTGCTTCTGAAGAAGATTAGAGAGAGGCTTCGCGATCTTGGAAAAGTTTTCAACGAATCTTCGGCAATAGCTTGCGAGACCGAGAAAACTGCAGAGTTGCTTCACGTTCGGAGGAGGTTCCCAATTCACAATTGCAGACACCTTCTCAGGATTCACGGCAATGCCCTTGGCAGAGATGATATGACCAAGATAAAGAACCTCATCAAGCCAAAATTCACACTTGGAGAACTTGGCGTAGAACTGATGTTCCCTGAGCTTATCAAGAACCAAACGCAAGTGCTTGACATGATCTTCCTTGTTCTTCGAGAAAACCAGAATGTCGTCGAGATAGACCAGAACGAAGTCATTGGTGTAGGCATTGAAGATGAAATTCATCATGTGAGAGAACGTCGGAGGAGCGTTGGCGAGGCCAAAAGACATGACAGTGTATTCATATGAACCAAAGCTTGTTCTGAATGTTGTCTTGGGAATATCTTCTTCACGAATGCGAATCTGGTGATAACCCATACGAAGATCAAGCTTGGAGAATACTTGGGCACCTTTGAGTTGTTCGAACAACTCATTGATGTTGGGAAGTGGGTATTTGTTCTTGATGGTCTTTTGGTTCACTGGACGGTAATCAACACAAAGTCGGTCCGTTCCATCCTTCTTCTTCACAAAAAGAACACCACAACCCCACGGAGAAGAACTAGGCCGGATGAGGCCCATTCTTTCTTGCTCATCGAGTTGCTTCTTCAGCTCCCTCAACTCTTCAGGTCCGAGCTTGTAAGGACGCTTGCACACAGGTTCCGTGCCAGGCTCAAGTTCAATAACGAATTCAACTGGTCGGTGCGGAGGCATTCCTAGGAGCTCTTCTGGAAAGACGTCTTGATATTTGCAAATGACTGGAATTTGCGAGATGGCGTCCAATTCACCCTTCTCATTGAGAGAAAACAGACGAATGGTATCATCACGAGCGGCAAAGACAATTACATCCTCAGACGAATGAGTCAATTGAATCTGCCTGGCTGCACAATCAAGCTGAGCCTTGTCCTTAGAAAGCCAATCCATCCCGAGAATAAGATCAATATCCGAGTTACCAAGAACCATTGGAGAAGCCAGAAACTTGAAATCACCCATCATGATAGAAACATCCGGAACTATTGAACTAGCCCTCATAGACTTAGCCGAAGAAACCACTCCCATAGGTTTACCCAGCATTTGTGAAACAAAGTCATGCTTAGAAACAAATGACCTTGACATGAAACAATGCGATGCACCAGTGTCAAAAAGAACTTTTGCTGGAAAAGAGTTAACTGGAAAGTTACCCATGATCACATCTGACGAGTCCTCTGCCTGAGCTGCATTCATCAAATTCACTTTGGCATGCTTGGGGTTATGCTTGACCACAACTGTACTTGTCGATCTGACAGGAGGAGGAGGAGGAAGACGCCTCTGGTTGAAACACTTGTTGGCATAGTGACCCTTCTGTTGGCACTTGTTGCACGTGACCTCTGAAAGCGGACGGTGATACGGAGCACTCGATCTTGGAACTTGAGACGAAGTCTTGTTCTGAAAGCCAGGGTTGGGTGGGTGGGAAGAACCACTGCCACCTTTACTCTTCTGCTGATACGGCTGACGGAACGGAGGAGGAGGAAGCCAAAACTTCTGCTGCTTGGCCACTTGAGTAGAGGAAGAAGGAGTAACATCTCTGACTCGCTTCTTGGAAGCATCACACCTCAACTGAGCAGCCTCTTGCTTCAGTGCCATGTTGTAGAACTCATCGTATCTCAAGGGCTCGAAGAGGACAAGAGCGGGCTGAATATCTTCTCTGAGACCACCCCTGAACTGATATATCATGCTCTTCTCATCAGGCACGTCCTGCTTGGCAAAGCACGCGAGCTTCTGGAACAACTTGTTGTAGTCATAGACAGACAAAGAGCCTTGCTTCAGATTGCGGAATTCCTCACGCTTGCTTTCAACCATGCTCTGCGGAATATGATGAGCTCGGAAATCTCGACGGAAATCATCCCAAGTGATAACACGTCCACCTCTAGAATCCTTGTACTGCTGGAACCATTCTGCAGCTTGATCTTTAGTTGGAAGGAAGCGAACTTGACAAAGTTCTCAGGCCTGACATTACTGCACTCGAAATGCTTACACAGATCCACAAGCCAATCGTCAGCATCAGTTGCCTCAACACAATTGCTGAAAGTCTTTGGCCCGTTAGCAAGGAACTGGTTGAGTGTAGCAAAGTGACTCTGATTGCTGCCTTGATTCCCTTGACTGCCTTGATTGCGCTCTTGAAGAATTTGCAAGATCAGCTGTGTGTTTGCATTGGTTGCGGCCATCACAGCTTGCCATGCCTCTGGAGGAGGTGGAGGCGGTGGCGGATCAGGATTCGGAGTCATGCACGTTGGAGGAGCCATCCTGAAGAGGTTGACCACCATTAGCACATTGATAGATAAATATTGAAGCTAAATCCAACGGAATGAAAATTGCAACATATAGTCTTCACATCCGAACAAAATGAACGAATGCATTCCTCTTGAAATGGTCACATATCCATAAACTAAGAAGCCACGTAGAATTAAGGTAGAGAAATAAATCAACAAGGTATGGATCAAGAACGAATAATCGGTAAGAAATCCCAATCTCAAACTAATATTCGTGGAAGAAGAACTAGAGCTACTAGAATTCCCACCTATGAAACTCCCGAACCTTTCCGGTTATGCAATCAGGTGTTGGGGATACAGGGGAAGCATAATATCTCACCCAAACTAGCAAATCCTACATCCAGCTGTATCCATCCTTCAACACATAACCAAGAAAACTTCGGAAACCATCTACCTCAACCTTCGAAAAGCATCCGTTATACAAGTTATGGTGATACTCCCGAACTCCCGCCCCAGTACTGGGTGGCGTCGAGGTTATCTCACCAACGAACTGCATAAAAGAGATTTTCGATGTCGGCGAACATATCTCAAGTATTCCAGAATTGCAACAATAAAATTATGATGACAACACCTCAGAGCTCAACTCCCCGGGACACTTCCACTAAACCCCTGACAGGAGGCACCAAGACAATGTTCTCATCATAAGCCATCGGAACGATTCCAAGATACTCGCGTGAACCTAATTTTTTTTTTGTGAAATTTGAGAAGAGAAGAGTCAAAACTCTACGTCAGGATGCCTTACCAGAGCGATGAGGAGACTGGGAAGTAAAAAGAATTCCTAAACTCTCCGATATATAATTCCTAAAGACTCAAAACATTTTTCTAGACACAACTCGGCCACTAAAAACGATCCAGCAATGGGGCTCCTAAGGTCGGGGAAGGCTCTGATTACCAACTTGTAACACCCTCGATTCGACTATAGCTCCCACGTGTCGAGGCATGACTTAGAGACATAATTGCATTGAAGGCATATGTCGCAAGTTAGGCAATCTTCACAACATCCCATGTAATATGAATAATAAAGGGTAGATAACATAGTTGGCTTACACTCGCCACGTCAATCAAGTACATAAATAACATTACATCATCCAAACACTCAAGGCCCGACTACGGCGCCAAAATAGAAAAGAACCCAACATGCGACAAGGCCCCGAATCAAACCCCAACTAGGCACCACTACTGATCATCAGGAAAAGACACGTAGTAACGCTGAGAGTCTTTGTCGAACTCCCACTTGAGCTCGTACTCGTCACCTGGAGCAGAATCACCTGGACCTGCATCTGGAGTTATAGTATCTGTGAGCCACAGGGACTCAGCAATCTCGCACCCTCGCGATCAAGACTATTTAAGCTTATAGGAAGGGTAAGGCAAAAATTTGTGGAGCTGCAGGAAGCGACTAGCATATATGGTGGCTATCTTATTCGCAAAAGAGAGCGAGAGGAGGAGGCAAAGCGCCAGCGTGAAAAACTAGAGGAACAACCTGCGCAAGCATTACGCCAACACCGTGTCCACTTCCCGGACTCCACTGAGAAGCGGCCGTCACGGTAACACACTCAGTTGATTCATTTTAATTAATTAAGGTTCATGTTATCTACAACCGGACATTAACAAATTCCCATCTGCCCATAACCGCGGGCACGGCTTTCGAAAGTTCAATCCTGCAGGGGAGTCCCAACTTAGCCCATGACAAACTCTCACGGTCAACGAAGGAATATACCTCCTCCCAAGACATTCTGATCAGACTCGGTATCTCGGTACTTCAAGACAACTCCGACAATGGTAAAACAAGTCCAGCAACACCACCCGCTATGCCGACAAATCCCGATAGGAGCTGCACATATCTCGTTCTCAGGGCACACCGGATAAGCTAAGCGTACGGGAGCCAACGTAACCCAAGTTGCCGAGGGACGGCCCCGCACGGTGCTCTAGGTTGGACCAACACTCAGAGGAGCACTGGCCTGGGGGGGTTAAAATAAGATGACCCTTGAGTCCGTGAAACCCAAGGGAAAAGGCTAGGTGGCAAATGGTAAATCCAAGGTTGGGCACTGTTGGAGGAGTTTTATTCAAGGCGGACAGTCAAGGGGTTCCCATTATAACCCAACCGCGTAAGGAACGCAAAATCCGGGAATATAACACCGATATGACGGAAACTAGGGCGGCAAGAGTGGAACAAAACACTAGGCGAGAGGCCGAGCCTTCCACCCTTTACCAAGTATATATGTGCATTAAGATAACATGGCAATATAATGATATCCGAACAAGTAAATAAAAGATGTTCCAACAAGGAACGGCCTCCAATCTTCACCTGCAACTAGCAACGCTATAAGAGGGGCTGAGCAAAGCGGTAACATAGCCAATCAACGGTTTGCTAGGACAATGGTGGGTTAGAGGTTTGACATGGCAATTTGGGAGGCTGAAAAGCAAATGGTAGGCATCGTAGCATTGGCATAGCAAAGAGCGAGCAAACTAGCATAGCAAAGATAGTAGTGATTTCGAGGGTATGATCATCTTGCGTGCACAGTTGTCAGAGTTGACTGGATCCTCACAAGCAAACTCAATGGGCTCCTCGGTAGCGAACTCTTCTCCCGGCTCTACCCAACAAGACAAACAAGCAACAAGGATACAATCAACCACATGCAAGACCAAGCAATATGATGAAATGACGATATGCTATGCGGGATGCGATGCGGGATGCAAAATGCAAGATATGACAGGAAATGCATGAACCTGGCCTCAACTTGGAATTCTAAGGGTGCCACTGGAAAGGCGAGATGAAATCGCTTGAAAACGATATAAAGAACGCCGGAATCGGAGTTACGGTTTGGAAATGGCAAGCGTTTCAAAAATGACACCAGTCTGCGATTTACAGCAAGTAGGCATCTAAATGCAATGAGATGAACATGCTACAGCACCCAAACATGACAACAATATGCATGGCAGGGATGCACACAAGATGCTTAACAAAAGTCTAGCACTGAGCTACGGCCAAATCATCCATTAACAGGTTCAAACAAGCATGGCAAAAACGCAAATGCAAAACTGATTTCAGACAGTGAAATTAACACTTGTCTGAAATTTCAGATCACGAAGCCCTCTTCGGAGCAGCAAAACAACATGATACATGACCTGATTATGACAAGTAAGAACATGGCATGGAGCTATTCAACAAGCTTAACAAAAGACCCAAAGTGACCTGGGGCCAAAAGGGTTCACAAAATATACTAACGGGCACACGAACATAGCTAAAACACAATCAGTTTTCAGACTTAGTGAAAACTGAGACATGCTGAAACATAACTCACGAAGGCATGTTTACGAGCTCGATGCACTCACCACGGTGCAAGTCATGGCAAGACAAGCATACATCCTTTAAGAAGGCACAAAATACAAGCTAGACATGGCAAGAACAATGGCATAGCATGCACGGATCAACTACAATAACATCGGCAAAATCGCAAACGAGTTGATGATCTGCCCAGATTCACCACGAAGCAAAAGTAGAGCTCGATTGACTCAAGCTAGGTTGCTCCATAATTGAAAGTAAAGACATGGATGGATAGAGCATAACAAGATTAACAAAACTCCTTTACTGGTCATCCTCAAAAGAGGCACGGATCACTAGGAAACAACAAGAACATATGGCATCATGAACTAAATAATCCCAGACTTAGTGAAAACTACTAAGTCCCTGAAAACAGAGTTACCGGGTGCCTCACTTTGCAAGCTTGCACAAGTCACCACACACATCCTAAAAATGCATGGGTTGCACCTCTGGAAAGATAAGAAAATGCTTAACAAAACATATGAAGGACTCACAGGCATAGCATGCACACAACAATCATGGCAAAAATGACAAAAGTCTAAGATGAACTAGCAGATCTGACAATTAACTCATGAAGCATCCTTCTAACAGCATTTCGGGCATCAAGATATGGGGCCTCGAACAGAGCAACTTGGATCAAGAATTTCAGGACTTAGAGAAAAATCCACCTCATGAAAATTAGGCTTACTGTAGCTGGATCTAGATCGGGCACTGTTCCCGAGATTCGCCGCCGGGCACTGTTCACCGGGGAGGCGCTGGAGGAGGACGGGCTCGCCGGAGGAGGACGGGCGCGGCGAGGTGGCCGCGGTCACCGGCGGACGCGCGCGGTGGTCGGCGCGGCTCGGCGAGAAGCAGCGGTCGGCGCGGCGGCCTGGTACGGCGCCGGCGAGGAGAGGAGGCAGCGACGGCGGACTTGTGCGGCGGGGCGGCGCGCCGGAGTTGGAGAAGGCGGCGGCGTCTCGGGGGAGATGGCAGCGGGGCGCGGCGATGGAGGAGATGGGCCGTGGGGGCCCGGATCGGGCTCCGCGGGCTGGCGGCGGTGTCCGGTTGGGTCGGACATTGTCCGGCGCGGCGCGCGGCGATTTCTAGTGTTTCTTGAGAGGGAGAGAGATCCGAAAAACGGGGGGTCTATTTATAGGCATAAGTGGAGCTAGGAGAGTCCAAATGAGGTGCGGTTTTCGGCCACGCGATCGTGATCGAATGCTCTAGGACATGGAGCAGAGTTTGGTGGGTTTTGGGCCAAATTGGAGGGGTGTTGGGCTACAACACACACGAGGCCTTTTCGGTCCCTCGGTTAACCGTTGGAGTATCAAACGAAGTCCAAATGGCACGAAACTTGACAGGCGGTCTACCGGTAGTAAACCAAGGCCGCTTGGAAAGTCTCGGTCCAATCCGGAAATGTTTAATCCCCACACTAGAAAGAAAGCTAGAAATGACCACCGGAGGAGAACGAAGCGCCGGAATGCAAAACGGACAACGGGGAAAAAGCTCGAATGCATGAGACGAACACATATGCAAATGCAATGCACATGATGACATGATATGAGATGCATGACAAAGAAAACAACACACGGAGACAAAGACCTGAACCCGAGGAAATAAATATAACTTAACGCCGAAAACGGAAAGAGTTGGAGTACAAATTGGGAAAGTTACATCCGGGGTGTTACAACATCATATCATACATGCGGTGATCATGATCTTGTGATATAAGTCCCTCGGACTTTCTTACCAAACGGTGATCGCTCTCGGATCACAAACGGACCAACCTCGTGGTCTTTGATCGGGTTACCTCGTAACCAAATGGTGATCTTAACGAGATCACAAACGGACCAACAACTTGGTCTCCATCAACACAATGTTTTCCCAAACATCATCTTCTCAACGGTGCAAAGTTCATATCTTAGTGTGCAAAATTAATTTCAACTTTGACCCATGGTGTGACCTACTTTCGAGCGTGTCCATAACCATGGACTCAGCTATCGATAGATTTAATACACTCTGCAGAGGTAGCGCACTGTACCCACACCACGGAACCCATGGCCTCGCACTCCCATTCGGGTGGACCAATGACATTCCGACGAAACCCCTCCATTGCCATGACACTCTCCTGGCCACTCCGACTCACTCCCCACTGGACTAGTCCTAGGCGGCCCCGTGTCTACCAAACACACCAACGGCCACCGTCATGGCAAAACATAAACGGTCCCAAACGGGGACAAGGTAGCATAACAACAACAACAACAGGCACACAAGGTTATGTCTGCTTACCGGTCCAGGGTACCGCACGCCCATAACCTTCCCTCATTGGAGGCACCGACCAGAGGCATGAAAATGGACCGAATAAAGGCCTTCCCATAAAGGCAAATGTGGTTGCACTGGGAAAAACTCGATTCAGTGGCACACCATGACCTGATCAACAATATATTCAAGTTGAGTTATTATCAGGTTCAACTTAAGGTGAAAATAACTGGTGTCATGATATGCCATTAAAATGCATCACAAACATATGCATCATATATCAACGGAAATAACTAGGTCAACCATATCCACACTAAGCATAGACATCAACAGCTCACAACACCCCTCTGGTTATGATTTATCATCACTTTAGACATAATCTTTACTTAGCGAATTTATCATTTATCTCATTTAAGAAAATAACCCAAAAATAATTACTTATATCCATAACCATATTACTTATTCCTAACAAATATTTCTTCTAGTTACTTAACCAACCAAATTAGCTTCAAACTTCTATAAACTAAGCATATCAACTCAAACAAGCAACCAACAGAACATAAATATTATTCTAGTGAATTAAATGCATGGATTAAACCATTAATTCAAGTTGAAAAATCACAAATATTGTGATGGCACCATGAATATGTTGATGTCGCTTGCCTTAGTGCAGATGAGGTTCACAATCCTCCTGGTGATCCCCAAGACAAGCTTCACTTTCTGAAAACAATTATAAACACAAAAAGAAAACATCAAGAACCCTTCTGAAATTCACCAGAAAATCTAGACAGCAAAGAAAAATATCATTTTTGGTGAGCTTCTCGATTTCTTCATAAAGAATACAATGCAAAAAGAATCAATTCATTTGAACTTATGGTTAAAAAGTTTTGGCAGTTTGAAGATCTCTGGATAATATTGAATTCTGAATTGAAATAAACAGAACTGGGGGGTGACGTCGAAGGCGTAAGCCTCGCGGGCACCACCACTCATACCGCTTCGGGCGCGTACAGAGTTGCTGACTAGCGGGCCCTGCTAGTCAGGTGAGAGGGAGGGGAGAGGGAAATAGAGGGCGACAAGGCTCCGCCGGAGCACATGTCGGCAAGGAGGGCTCCTTGGCCAGAACTGGAGGGAGGGATCGAAAGAGGAGACGGAGGCGCACCTGCCCATACCCGTAGGTTATCTAGGGGTGGTCGAACGGCGTCGGAAACGACGTCTCCAGCGGCGATAGAAAGCATAGGTCGCTGGAGTTGGAGACGACGGCGACTAGAGGCAGTACCAGGGGCTCCAACCGGGCGGAACGGCACCACCGAGGCACGGCAGAGGCCCTGGAAGGGTGGCCCGAGCCTGGGAGGGGCTGGAGCTACGGAGACAACCCAAGGGGATCGCCGGCGAGCTCAAGCTCGGGGATGGCGGCACACGGCCTGCTCGGCCGGGCTACGACTTTCTACGAGTTTGTGGAGTGTGTGTGAGCAGTGGATGATGCTCGAGGTGGCTAGGGAGAGCTCTATTTGTAGCTGAGCGATGATAGGGGCTCGGGCTCTGTCGGAGGACACCAAGACACGGCACCCGGCGAAGAACAGTGTCAGTGAGCGAGGGGGAAGGTGACGCAGCTCACACGGGCACTGTGGGCGAGCGGAGACGAGCACAGGAGCGAGGGGGTGGCGACGAACACAGTGCGCAGCGCACTGTTGCGTTGGCCAGACCGGGCCTGTGCTCACTGCGGCAAGCTCCAGTGTCGGCGAGTGCCAGGAGAGAGTTATGAAGGTCGGGACGATGATCGGGGCGAAGTTTGGCAAGGTTTGCTAGGCGGGTAAGTGATCACACGAGCAATAGAGGCGCGGGCGTGACGCAGAGCGCATCGGCCATATGCCAGCATGCCTGGACGAACGCGGTCACCGCGTGAACTCTGACCTCAGGCCAAGCTAAGCCTAAACTTCATGTCTGGTGTGTAGTCCGTGGTAGATTGAGAGGTTACCACACTTTGGTTTGAGCTCAGGCGCAGTAACATGGATTTCAACTTCCTGGTAAGTTTCTCGACAGTAACTTTGAGAGCTTACTGTGGTCAAAATACTGAGAGTTGGGAGCTAGGCTTTGGAGGTTAGCAATCATCTACTAAGGTGATGATGCACAAGAAAATCCAGCCACATATGAGCAAGTAAAATGGTAGTTGCTGTAGAAACTACCATTTCTATAGAGAACAGAAAATGTTTTCTGTAGCAAAAATATTCCAAAAAGTGATGAAATGGTTTTTCTCAGGAAGGTGCCCTAGGGTTCAAAGAATATTTGGGAATTTTGTCAGATTTTTGTGGGCAAGAAAAATTGGGGTTGCTTTGGAACAGAAGGGGCTAGTTAGGGTTTTAGAGAGAAAATGAATATTTTTCATTAGAAAAATATTCATAATATTATTTTGAGATGGATCAGAGAAGCAATGATGGCTTAGGGAGAGAAATAAGTCACTTGGGTGAAAGTCAAGGGGGTACCCAAGTGTTTAAGTCCATCTGGAGTAAAATTTCAAATTCAAATCCAAACCAAATGAAAATCAGGCAAAGAGAAGAGGGAAAAACCAGGCTATCACAGGTGTTTAGTTCCCTTCTTGGTTCAATTCTGCAATGTGTTGTTCAATTGATGTGGCTGCATTCTGTTATTGTATACCATGTCAGGAATAAATCTAATTTGGCTGCACTTAATACATGAGAAACTTATACAAGTGCTATATTTGCTAGTTCTTAATCATGCTTAGTTTGGATAAATGGGTTTTCCATGGGGCTTGAATTAATCTGATGAATCGGCAATGTGCTTATTTTTCATCAACATATTTTACTAATAGGATGTGAACCCTTACTTAACCTGATGACTAACTACCTTATATGTGTTGTAGGGAAACAATGGGAAGCACTGAGGTTTACAAGATGGTACTAACTATTATACCTTGCTTTTCTTTATTCCTTTGCCCCTTTTCCAATATAAAGAAGATATTTATGCACATCCTTGTTTTCAGTGTTCACTAATGATTACCTCTCAAACCACCTTTGTGCTCAGGAGGAGAGGAAAGTTTTCATACAACACCCATGGTTCAATATTGAAGTGTTCGTGAAGAGGTCGAAGGATGGACGGTCAATCATCCACAGGCACTGGCCTAAAGTTGAAAAGACCTTCAACATGAATGAAGGTCTTTGTACCGTCAATCATGCTAATTTCAAAAGGTTCTAGATGTTGCATGTGAAACTTGCTGCTGGTGCAGTTGTGTAATGGGATAGCTAAGTGCTGAAGCTATATCATGTTGTACTCCAATGTATTTCAATTATGAAATCCTACTTCCTTAATATGGAAATGGAATATATTATGTGCTTAATACGAATGCCAATTAGATTAGTAAATGGATTATTAATAATAGGGAAATTAGCCCACTAATTGGGTTTTCCTATTGCAAACGATTAATGAGAAAACATCGTAGGCGATGACCTCAAGCAACGCACACAGTTTCTAGGAATAAACCATGTTGGATCAATTAACAATGACACATGACATTCTCTTATAAACTATTTGAATTACGCCACCTTGCGCAAACATTTTCCTTGTAGCAACTGTGTGGGATGTATATACGAACGGAAACGTTTAGCGGGGACTGACTGTGTAGGATGTACTTGCGACCGGAAACAATTTCGCCGTATAATTGTATTTTTTAGCACTATTGTACGTATTTCCGTATTTGAGCGCTCGCCGGTCGCACACGACCTCATTTTGCCGAGCGTGTGTGCCAGGAGGGCATATCCCCAACGGTTTCTGGGTCGTGTGGGAAGGACCCCCCTATCGCCCACACTAACTTGGCGACGGTTCTGAATGCCGTCGCGGCAAGGGGTTAAAAACCGTTTGTTTAGGACCAACGCGTACCGGTGGCATCTACAACTACGCAAGAAGGATTAAGATAAATCTAACCTAGCATGAAACATATGGATCCAAATCAACCCCTTACGGAATAGCGCATAAATTAGGTTTGAGCTTTTATCATTCTAGCAACCCATTATATAATTACTACTCCACAATGCCTGATACGTCCATTTTGCATCATGCTTTTATGTTGATATTTATTGCATTATGGGTTGTTATTTCACATTATGGTATAATACTTATGCCTTTTTTCTCTTATTTTACAAGATTTACATGAAGATGGTGAATGTGGCAGCTGGAATTTTGGACCAGAAAGGAGCAAATCTGAGATACCTATTCTGCATAAGTCCAAATGTCTTGAAACTTTACGAAGAATTGTTTTGGAATATATAAAAAAATATTGGGCCAAGAAACTATAGAAGGGGACCCACCAGGTGGCCACAAGTCTGGGGGCGCGCCCTACCCCCCAAGGCGCGCCCCCAATCTTGTGGGCACACTGGCCAGCCCCCGGTGTCCATATTTTGCTATATGAAGGCTTTTGACCTAGAAATATCATAATTAAGCTTATAGGATGAAGCGCCGCCGTCTCAAGGCGGAAAATGGGCAGAAGCAAACTAGGGCACTAGCGGAGCGATTCTGCCAGGGAAACATCCCTCCAGGAGGGGGAAATTGAAGCCATTGTCATCACCAACGATCCTCTCGTCATGGGAGTGTCAATCTTCATTAACATCTTCACCAGAACCATTTCCTCTCAAACCCTAGTTCATCTCTTGTATTCAATCTTTCTCTCAAAACCTCAGATGGATACCTATGGGTTGCTAGTAGTGTTGATTACTCCTTGTAGTTGATGCTAGTTGGTTCATTGGTGGAAGATCATATGTTCATATCCTTGATGATATTCAATACCCATCTGATCTTCAACAAGAGCATGCTTTATGAGTAGTTACATTTGTTCCTGATGACATGGGAGAAGTCTTGTTATAATTAATCATGTGAATTTGGTATTCATTCAATATTTTGATGAGATGTATGTTGTATTTCCTCTAGTGGTGTTATGTGAACATCGACTACATGACACTTCAACATGATTTGGGCCTAGGGGAAGGCATTGGGAAGTAATAAGTAGATGATGGGTCGCTAGAGTGCCATAATCTTAAACCCTAGTTTATGTGTTGCTTTATAAGGGGCTGATTTGGATCCACATGTTTCATGCTATGGTTATGTGACGCCCCAAGTCCGATGCGCCAGGTGTCTTCCAGTTATTCGCCGACGTTACCATCTCTTTTGCTTGCATGTTTCATTTCATCATGTCATCATGTGCATTGCATCATCATGTTTTCAAAACTTGCATCCGCCCGGGTCTCCCCGTTCCTTCCGTTGTCCATTCCGAGCCCAGACACACTCGCACGCGCCCGCGGCACCTCCGAAATATTATTTTTATAAGTGGCCGGAAAATATTCTCGGAATGGGTTGAAGTTGGCGTGCGGTCTTATAATCGTGTAGATAGACCGCCTGTCAAATTTCTTCGCATTCGGAGTTCGTTTGATGCCCCAACGAATAATTATAGCGACATTATAGTGGGTCAAATCGTCTGACGTTTTTGGTCTCCGGAAACTGCTGTCGGACCTCTCCCTCTTTTCTCTTCCACGTCCCAAGGCCTCTCCACACAGCCACAACCAGCCCACCTGCAGCCCGCTAAAACCCCCCTCTGACCGGAACTGTTCGATTGCGATCGGAGGGTCCAGAAATAACCTCAAACTCACCAAACCATAACCCCTACCCTATTTAAACAACCCCCTTGCCATTTTTGGGCATCCGTAGCCCTCCACCTACCTCTAGCCCCCTCCCCCTCAATTTCTGCGCCGCTCTAGCCCCTCCTTGCCACTTGGCGCCGTCCCACAGGGCCGCCCGCCACCTGCGCCGCTGCCCGGGGCCACTCTCGCGCCTCCACCTCACCCCTGGTCTCCCCGCGCCGCCGCGAAGCCTGCGGGCCCGCCAGGACCCACATCGGGCCCTGGGAAGCCCATCTGGACCCAACCCACGATCCCTGTGCCCTGCACCAGGACGTCGGCGCCTCCCCGAGCACTCCCCTTGCCGGCGCCTGCATCGCTGACCCACACCGCCCGGCGAACCGGCCGACATTGAGCTTCGCCATGGACCGCGCTAGGTCCTGACCGCCCTCGCCCGCTCCCCTCCTCCTTCCTCTCTCATGCCTCACCTCTCTCTGCCTGTGGACAGGCGCCGCTGCCGGAGTGCTGCGCCTCACCGCCCCATCGCCGGCCCGCCTCACCGATGCTGGAAACGGGCCGGCCGTCCCCGGATCTGGTGCCGCCGCACATCCCCAGCTCCTCCCCAGCGCCTCCCCACGCCATGCCGCCAGAGTCCGCAAGCCGCCATCGCTCGTCCTCATTGGGAAGAGGACGGCGACGTCCACGTCGCTGGCCTCGTCCATGCACGCGGGCCGCCTCCTCTGCTTCGGCCCACCGCGCCCGCCGCCGGCCTTCCTCTCCACCAGTGGGCCGAAGCCCATGGTGAGCCAGCGCCCAATCCCCTCTATTGTGCGCCCTATGCATTGTTTTGTTGTGTTGCGCCCAGTAATCAGTTGAAGATTCAGCCCAGTGTTTTTTTCCTGGCCCTGCGAATTTTGCCAATTTTCCAGAGTTGGTAGTTTTGCAGAAAAGTCCCCCAAGATCATGCATTTAATAACTCACAAATGGTGCATCGGATTAAAATGATTTATATATGAAAAATGACTAGAATTTCATCTAGTTTCATAATATGCCACTTTCATGCATGTTAAAAATGTTTAAAATGATGTTTGCTTATATTTTGCCTATTGCCATGCTAAAATGCTTTATTTCATAACTTAATAACCGTAGCTCCAAACTTAACAAACTTTATATGTAAATGGGGTAGAAAAATGCCTAGTTTAACTTGGTGCACTCATCTTGCTTGTTTAACAAATCTAAAATACGGTTTAGGGCAGAACAGTACCAAACCTAAAATATGCACATGAGGAGTTTCTCGACTTGCTGTTTGTTGTTCCGGCCTCATTTAAACTTGCCTAGATAGGTAGTTTTCATATGCTTCACCTCTTGCCATGCTAACCAACATTTAATTTGTTGAGTACATAAACGGGAGAGGACTAAATAAGTCATGTGGTGTTTCGTCCATATGCATCACGTTGCATATTGAGCTCCACTTAATTTGTAGTATTGTTTGTGCACTTTGCCATGCCATGCCTCATTAAACCGGATATGCATCATACTTGGTTGTGCATCATGCCATGTTTATGTGGTGGTTGTTTACTATGTTGTTTTCTTCTTTCCCGGTTGCTTCTCTCATTAGCTTCGGTTCCGTTCCGGAGTTCTGAGATCCGTTCGACTACGTATGTTTGTCTTCTTCATGGACTCGTTCTTATTCCTTGCGGGATCTCAGGCAAGATGACCATACCCTCAAAATCACTGCTATCTTTGCTTGCTAGTTGTTCGCTCTATTGCTATGCCGTGATACCTACCACTTGCTATATCATGCCTCCCATTTTGCCATGTCAAGCCTCTAACCCTCCTTTCCTAGCAAACCGTTTTTTGGCTATGTTACTGCTTTGCTCAGCCCCTCTTATAGCGTTGTTAGTTGTAGGTGAAGCTGAAGTTTGTTCCATGTTGGAACATGGTTATGTTGGGTTATCACCATATCTCTTATTTAATTAATGCATCTATATACTTGGTAAATGGTGGAAGGCTCGTCCTTATGCGCGGTGTTTTGTTCCACTCCTGTCGCCATAATTTCCGTCATACCAGTGTTATGTTCCTTGATTTTGCATTCCTAACGCGGTTGGGTGTTATGGGAACCCCTTGACAGTTCGCTTTGAATAAAATTCCTCTAGCAAGGCCCAACCTTGGTTTTACATTTGCCTAACAACCTGTACCTTTCCCTTGGGGGTAATTAACCCGGGGGTCATCGTTATTTTAACCCCCCCGGCCAGTACTTCTCTAAGTGTTGGTCCAAAACAGAGCCACTTGCAGCGCCACCTCGAGGAAACTTGAGGATTGGTTTTAGTTGTACGTAGTGTTCATTCGGTGTTGCCCTGAGAACGAGATATGTGTAGCTCCTATCAGGATGTCGGTGCATCGGGCTGTCTTGCTGGTCTTGTTTTACCATTGTCGAAATGTCTTGTAACCGGGATTCTGAGACTGATCGGGTCTTCCTGAGAGAAGGTATATCCTTCGTTGACCGTGAGAGCTTGTGTTGGGCTAAGTTGGGACACCCTGCAGGGTTTGAACTTTCGAAAGCCGTGCCCGCGGTTATGTGGCTGATGGGAATTTGTTAATGTCCGGTTGAAGAGAACTTAACACTTAACTTAATTAAAATGCATCAACCGTGTGTGTAGCCGTGATGGTCTCTTTCCGGTGGGGTCTGGGAAGCGAACACGGTTTTGGGGTTATGCTTGAACATAAGTAGTTTTAGGATCACTTCATGATCACTTCTAGTTCATGACCGCTACGTTGCTTCTCTTCTCGCTCTTATTTGCGTATGTTGGCCAACATATATGCTTAGTTCTTGTTGCAGCTCCACCTCACTACCCTTTCCTACCAATAAGCTTGAATAGACTTGATCTCGCGGGTGTGAGATTGCTGAGTCCCCGTGACTCACAGATACTTCCAAACAGTTGCAGGTGCCGATGATACCAGTGCAGGTGGCACAACCGAGCTCAAGTGGGAGCTCGATGAAGATCCTAATTGTTGTTTTGTTCCGTTTCCTTTTGATCAGTAGAGGCGCCCAGTTGGGATGATCGGGATCTAGCATTTGGGGTTGTCTTCTTTTATTTTGGTTCCGTAGTCGGACCTTTGTTTGTATTCTGGATGATATATGTTTAACTTGTATTTGTGTGAAGTGGCGATTGTAAGCCAACTCTTTATCCAATTCTTATTCAGTACATGGGATTGTGTGAAGATTACCCCTCTTGCGACAAACCTACCATGCGGCTATGCCTCTAAGTCGTGCCCGACAAGTGGGAGATATAGCTGCATTGTGGGTGTTTCAAGTTGGTAATCAGAGCCATCCCCGACTTAGGAGCCCCCTGCTTGATCGAATCGCTGACGTTGTTGAGTCTAGAAATAAATGTTTTGAGTCTTAGGATTATATATATCGGAGATTAGGATTCTTTTTACTCCTCAGTCCCTTCATCGCTCTAGTGAGGCCTCCTGACGTAGAAGTTTTGACTTCTCTCTCCTCGAATTTCACGAAAAAAGTTAGGATCACGCCGGTATCTTGGAATCGTTCCGATGGTTTTGTGACGAGAACATTGTTCTTGGTGCCTCCTTACATTTAGGGGTTGTGGAAATGTCCTGGGGAGTTGAGCTCCGAGGTGTTGTCGTCACAATTTTATCGTTGCAGTTCTGGAATACATGAGTTTGCCAACATCGAAAATCTCTTTTATGCAGTTGTTGGTGAGATAACCTCGACGCCACCCAGTACTAGGGCGGGAGTTCGGGAGTATTGCCATAACTCATATAACGGATGCTTTTCGAAGGTTGAGGTAAATGATTTCTGAAGGTTTCTTGGTTATGTGTTGAAGGATGGATACAGCTGGATGTAGGATTTGTTAGTTTTGGGTGAGATATTATGCTTCCCCTGTATCCCCAACACCTGATTGCATAACTAGAAAGTTTTGGGAGTTTCTAAGTGGGAATTCAAGTAGCTCCTATAATAATCTTTCCAACAGACACATGATACGATATGGGATCTATCATATGTTTGTTTCGGCTTATTTTGCAAGCCAAATTCTTTGTTTTGTTTTCAGTTGTGGTATTTGAGTTGCTTCGAAGTCAAACGTTGATTCCATGTCTCTTTCTAAATGGTGTTCTCATATTTCAATGGGAATACTAATCCTTCATGATAATCGAGATTGTAATGTCAATCCTTTTTAACCGGTGTGCTTCTCTTCAAGTGGATCCAATCATTTTCAACATCCGCAAGATCAATTCTAAGCTTTTTTCTCAACGGTGTTCGTTTCATCCATCCCAAGTTGTCTTTGTTTTCCCACCCTCCCACCCTTGCTTCTTCAAGGACTCAGATTTTTAATCAAGTATTTATCTTATGGATGTGAAGTCTCTCCATTCTTTTCCGTCAATGTTCTTACCCAGTGGTTCTCATGAAGATGCTCTACAAGTTCATCATTCTTCTTCCTATTTCTTCTCCGGTGGATTCAATTCGAGCTTTATCAATCATATCCTTTTCTTCGTTCCAAATGTTTTCCCATGTCGGTGCACCTCATAATCATTCCCCGCTTGCTATTCAATTGTTCCGGTGTGCTGAAGATAACTCGGAGATTCATGTTTCCACTCTGCATTCGTTCCACCTATTTCGAAGATGTTATCTTATTCAAGCCATTTAATTCAAGCGGTGCAATCTATCTTTTAAATCATTTCAACGGTGTGTCTTTTCAGTGGGCCCTAACCCACAGGTCCTCTCCTAGGATCTTACCTGACTCTTCTATTATTCCGGAGCTACTATCAAATTCTTCTCGAAGTTGACATAAGAATCAATTTTCATCAGTCAATTGCCTTCTCCAATATCGTTTTCAAATTATTTTCATTGTTGGCTCAACTTCTTCATTATTCATTCTCCCAGAGTATCTCAATAATTCATGGTGGTGTTTCCCATCGTCATTCTCGGATTTGAAGACCGAAGAAGAGTTTCTAATAAATCTTGCTCCATTCTCTTCAAGATTCATGGTGCTAGCCTTATGCCATCCTCTCATCCGGAGCATTTCATGAGTTGTTTCCATTTCTTTCCTCCGAAGGCCATCTATTCAAATATTACTCATTCTCAGCTTTCAGCTCTCGTTCTCCAAATCTTTCCGGTGCATTGTTTAGATATCCTCTAATCAGTTCATGGTCTCTTCATTCACTTGGATCTAATTTCTCTCAAGTATCTTCGTTCATTTTCTAATTCTTCCCGGTGTTTCGCTATCTTTTCTTTGTTCATTTTCAATCCTTACGGTGGTTTGTTCAAAATTTCTCTTCCTTTGTTATCGTATCAACTCTTTCATTCTTTCAAATCCTACCAGTGATTCGTTGAAGTCTTTTCTCAAGTTTTCGCTATATCTCTCTTAATCTTGTCTTCGAGAATAAGTAGTATGCCAAATCCGTTGCTTGTCATCAATTTAAATTGGTGAAGGATACGCATAATGTAATTCTTATTATTGTTTCATCCAAGTGATCTAATTCATTATTCTGGTGGTTCACCAAAATTCTTGGTTTCAATTGTTCATCTTTCTTTCCGGAGTTGCAAGTTTTCTTGGTTATATCATCGCGAAGCTCCATCTAATCATTGCAAGGCTTCAATCTCATTATTTTCATCCTTCACTTCTTTTGATCATTCTTTTATTACCGGAGTTCTTCATGGAGGATCAACATGGTGGCTCATCAAGGATTCCTTTTGTTCTTCAAGATTTCTCTTGAAGTTATGGTCCGCCAAGTTTTACTCTAAAACAAACATGGTGTTCAACACATGTCTTGTTTTGAGGAGTTCAAGCATTCTTCATCTTGCATTCTGAAGCGCAATTCTTTCAGATCTCATCTTTTGAGGTGGTGTTATGTCATTGTTGATAATTTCCCTTCGTGTTTCATGATTCACAAGTTTTCAAGAGTGACATATATAAATCCATCATTTTCTCTTCGCTCAAGACATATTTATGGTGCTTATAAATGACCCAAGTTCTTCATTTATCCTCCTAGTGAAATAAGTTTCTCGTCTCCTTGTTGATATCAATCCTATCTATTGTTTTCGATAGTGGCAGAATTTCACCTCAAGATTTCGAGATGTTTTCCATAAGCCCACAACAAGCTTACTCTTTTCGTTGTTGGTCTTTCCAACAACTCCGTTTTAACATTCTTGGAAGGATGCTTCCAAATTCATTTGACGTAGAAGATGTTGTTTTTTTCTTCGTTACTTTCAGTCCGTTCTATCTTTTGTTTCGGAGGCTTTATGATGTTGCACACTTCGATCCATCATCCCATTTTTGTCAAAGATCATGTTCTTTCCTTTGCTTATCCATTAAACCGGCGTGTCGTGTTTTCATTCGAGCTCTCTCATCTTATGAAGTTTTACCTCCCTTCTCAACCAGAGTGCTTGCATGTACTTCTTGTCCATTGCAACCGTTTTTCTTATGTCTATCAACCTACAAGGTTCTAGTAGTGTTCCTTGTTCCTCTTTTCTAACGGAGTGTTTTCAACTTTGTTCATCTTCGTTGTATTCTTTCTTTCAATTTATTCAACCTCGCAAGGTTCTTTGGTTTCACTCATTTGTCAGAGAAGCAACTTAGTTTTACCTCTTCTCTTCCTCTTCCGTTCTCTCTCTAGTGCAATCCTAGATCTCGGGATGAGATCCTCTTGTAGTGGTGGAATGTTGTGACGCCCCGAGTCCGATGCGCCAGGTGTCTTCCAGTTATTCGCCGACGTTGCCATGTCTTTTGCTTGCGTGTTACATTTCATCATGTCATCATGTGCATTGCATCATCATGATTCAAAACTTGCATCCGCCCGGGTCTCCTTGTTCCTTCTGTTGTCCGTTCTGAGCCCAGACACACTCGCACCCGCCCGCGGCACCTCTGAAATATTATTTTTATAAGTGGCTGGAAAATGTTCTCGGAATGGGTTGAAAGTTGGTGTCCAGTCTTATTATAGGGTAGATAGACCTCTTGTCAAATTTCATCGCATTTGGAGTTCGTTTGATGCCCCAACAGATAACTATAGCGACATTATAGTTGGTCAAATCGTCAGACATTTTCGGTCTGTGGAAACTGCTGCCGGGCCCCTCTCTATTTTCTCTTCCACGGCCCAAGGCCTCTCCACACAGCCACAATCAGCCCATCTGCAGCCCGCTAAACACCCCCTCTGACCGGAACCGTTCGATTGCGATCGGAGGGTACAGAAATGGCCTCAAACCCACCAAACCATAACCCCTACCCTATTTAAACAACCCCCCTTGCCATTTTTGGGCATCCCTAGCCCTCCACCTACCTCTAGCCCCCTCCCCCTCAATTTCTGCGCCGCTCCAGCCCCTCCTTGCCACTTGGCACCATCCCACAGGGCCGGCCACCACATGCGCCGCCGCCCAGGGCCATTCTCGCGCCTCCACCTCACCCCTGGTCTCCCTGCGCCGCCGCGAAGCCCGCGGGCCTGCCAGGACCAGCATCGGGCCCTAGGAAGCCCATACGGACCCAACCCGCGAGACCCGTGCCCCGTGATAACCCACAAGTATAGGGGATCACAAAAAATTTCGATAAGTAGGAGTGTCGAACCCAACAAGGAGCTAAAGGCAGAACAAATATTCCCTCAAGTTCTATCGACCACCGATACAAGTCTACGCATGAATGATGTTCGCCTTACCTAGAACAAGTATGAAACTAGAAGTACTTTGTAGGTGTTGTTGGATAGGTTTGCAAGATAATAAATATTACGTAAATAAAAAGTAGGGGCTGTTTAAGTAAAGACACAACTAAATTAGTTTAGTAAAGAGCGTTTTGTTACGAGAAAGTTATTTGTCCCTAGGCAATCGATAACTAGACCGGTAATCATTATAGCAATTTTATTTGAGGGAGAGGCATAAGCTAACATACTTTCTCTACTTGGATCATATTTATTTATGATTGGAACTCTAACAAGCATGCACAACTACTAAAAACATTAAGGTAAAACCCAACCATAACATTAAAGTATCAAGTCCTCTTTATCCCATACGTAAACAACCTACTTACTCGGGTCTGTGCTTCTGTCACTCACGCCACCCACCATAAGCAAATCATGAACATATTGCAAACCCTACAGCGGGAATCCCTCATGCTTCCGCGACACGGAGAGCACCATAGGACATCACCAATAATAAAACATGCAACTCAAACCAATCACGATCATCAATTAACCCATAGGACAAAACAGATCTACTCAAACATCATATGATAGCCATACATCATTGGGAAATAATATACAGCGTTGAGCACCATGTTTAAGTAGAGATTACAGTGGGTAAAAGAGGGTTACACTGCTGCATAGAGGGGGGAAGAGTTGGTGATGATGGCGGTGAAGTTGTTGGTGAAGATTGCGGTGATGATGATGGCCCCGGCGGCGTTCCGGCGCCATCGGAAGCGAGGGGGAGAGAGCCCCCCTCCTTCTTCTTCTTACTTGACCTCCTCCCTAGATGGGAGAAGGGTTTCCCCTCTGGTCCTTGGTCTCCATGGCATGGGAGGGGCGAGAGCCCCTCTGAGATTGGATCTGTCTATCTGTCTCTCTTTGTTTATGTGTTCTTAGATTCTACCCTTTCACCGTTTCTTATATTCCCGGAGATCCGTAACTCCGATTGGGCTGAAATTTTAACACGATCTCTTTCCGGATATTAGCTTTCTTGCGGTGAAAGAAGGGAAGCAACCGCCTTACGGGGTGGCCACGAGGGCCCAGGGCGCACCTGCCCCCTGGGGCGCGCCCCCCTGCCTCGTGGCCCCCTCAGGCATCATCTCGTGTTGATTTTTCTTCCCAAAAATCACATATATTCCAAAAAAATCTCTGTCAGTTTTTATCCCGTTTGGACTCCGTTTGATATGGATTTACTGCGAAACAAAAAACATACAACAAACAGGAACTGGCACTGGACACTTGATCAATATGTTAGTCCAAAAAATAGTATAAAAAGTTGCCAAAACTATATGAAAGTTGTAGAATATTGGCAGGGAACAATAAAAATTTATAGATACGATGGAGACGTATCACCCCGCACCAGGACGTCGGCGCCTCCCCAAGCGCTCCTCCTCGCCGGCGCCTGCATCGCCGATCCACACCGCCCGGCGACCCCGCCGCCGGTGAGCTTTGCCATCGATCGCGCTAGGTCCCGACCGCCCTCGCCCGCTCCCCTCCTCCTTCCTCTCTCGTGCCTCACCTCTCTCTGCCTGTGGACAGGCCCCGTTGCCGGAGTGCAGCGCCTCGCCGCCCAATCGCCGGCCGGCCTCGTCAACGCTGGAAACGGGCCGGCCGTCCCCGTATCTGGAGCCGCCGCACATCCCCAGCTCCTCCCAGCGCCTCCCCATGCCATGCCGCCGGAGTCCGCAAGCCGCCGCCGCTCATCCTCGTCGGGAGGAGGACGACGCCGTGCGCTTCGCTGGCCTCATCCACGCAGGCGGGCCGCCTCCTCTGCTTCGGCCCAGCGCGCCCGCTGCCGGCCTTCCTCTCCACTAGTGGGCCGAAGCCCATGGTGAGCCAGTGCCCAATCCCCTCTATTATGCGCCCTATGCGTTGTTTTGGTGTGTTGCGCCTAGTGCTCAGTTGTAGATTCGGCCCAGTGTTGTTTTTTTCCTGGCCTTGCAAATTTTGCCAATTTTCCAGAGTTGGTAGTTTTGCAGAAAAGTCCCCCTAGATCATGCATTTAATAACTCACAAATGGTGCATCGGATTAAAATGATTTATATAAGAAAAATGACTAGAATTTAATCTAGTTTCATAATATGCCACTTTCGTGCATGTTAAAAATGTTTAAAGTGATGTTTGCTTATATTTTGCCTATTGCCATGCTAAAATGGTTTATTTCATAACTGAATAACCGTAGCTCCAAACTTAACAAACTATATATGTAAATGGGGTGGAAAAATGCCTAGTTTAACTTGGTGCACTCATCTTGCTTGTTTAACAACTCTAAAATATGGTTTAGGGTAGAACAGTACCAAACCTAAAATATGCACATGAGGAGTTTCCGGGCTTGTTGTTTGTTGTTTCGGCCTCAGTTAAACTTGCCTAGATTGGTAGTTTTCATATGCTTCACCTCTTGCCATGCTAACCAACATTTAATTTGTTGAGTACAAATATGAGAGAGAACTTAATAAGTCATGTGGTGTTTCGTCAATATGCAACTTGTTGCATATTGAGCTCCACTTAATGTGTAGTATTGTTTGTGCACTTTTCCATGCCATGCCTCATTAAACCGGACATGCATCGTACTTGGTTGTGCATCATGCCATGTTTATGTGGTGGTTGTTTACTATGTTGTTTGCTTCTTTCCGGGTTGCTTGTCTCGTTAGCTTTGGTTCCGTTCCGGAGTTATGAGATCCATTCGACTACGTCCGTTTGTCTTCTTCATGGACTCGTTCTTCTTCCTTGCGGGATCTCAGGCAAGATGACCATACCCTCAAAATCACTTCTATCTTTGCTTGCTAGTTGTTCGCTCTATTTCTACGCCGCGATACCTACCACTTGCTATATCATGCCTCCCATTTTGCCATGTCAAGCCTCTAACCCTCCTTTCCTAGCAAACCGTTGTTTGGCTATGTTACCACTTTGCTAAGCCCCTCTTATAGTGTTGTTAGTTGCAGGTGAAGCTGAAGTTTGTTCCATGTTGGAACATGGTTATGTTGGGTTATCACAATATCTCTTATTTAGTTAATGCATCTGTATACTTGGTAAAGGTTGGAAGGCTCGGCCTTATTCCTAGTGTTTTGTTCCACTCTTGCCAACCTAGTTTCCGTCATACCAGTGTTATGTTCCTTTATTTTGCGTTCCTAACGCGGTTGGGTGTTATGGGAACCCCTTGACAGTTTGCTTTGAATAAAACTCCTCGAGCAAGGCCCAACCTTGGTTTTACATTTGCCTAACAGCATATACCTTTCCCTTGGGAGTAATTAACCTGAGAACGAGATATGTGCGGCTCCTATCGGGATGTTGGCGCATCGGGCGGTCTTGCTGGTCTGGATTTACCATTGTTAAAATGTCTTGTAACCGGGATTCTGAGACTGATCGGGTCTTCCCGGAAGAAGGAATATCCTTCGTTGACCGCGAGAGCTTGTGATGGGCTAAGTTGGGACACCCCTGCAGGGTTTGAACTTTCGAAAGCCATGCCCATAGTTATGTGGCAGATGGGTATTTGTTAATGTCCGGTTATAGAGAACTTAACACTTCACTTAATTAAAATGCATCAACCGCGTGTGTAGCCGTGATGGTCTCTTTCCGGCGGAGTCCGGGAAGTGAACACGGTTTTGGGGTTATGCTTGAACGTAAGTAGTTTCAGGATCACTTCTTGATAACTTCTAGTTCACGACCGCTGTGTTGCTTCTCTTCTCGCTCTTATTTGCGTATGTTAGCGACCATATATGCTTAGTGCTTGTTGCAGCTCCACCTCACTACCCTTTCCTACCCATAAGCTTAAATAGACTTGATCTCATGGGTGTGAGATTGCTGAGTCCCTGTGACTCACAGATACTTCCAAACAGTTGCAGGTGCCGATGATACCAGTGCAGGTGGCGCAACCGAGGTCAAGTGGGATCTTGATGAAGATCTTGATTGTTGGTTTGTTCCGTTTCCTTTTGATCAGTAGAGGAGCCCAGTTGGGATGATCGAGATCTAGCATTTGGGGTTGTCTTCTTTTATTTTGGTTCCATAGTCGGACCTTTGTTTGTATTCTGGATGATATATGTTTAACTTGTATTTGTGTGAAGTGGCGATTGTAAGCCAACTCTTTATCCAATTCTTATTCAGTACATGGGATTGTGTGAAGATTACCCCTCTTGCGACAAACCTACCATGCGGCTATGCCTCTAAGTCGTGCCCGACAAGTGGGAGATATAGCTGCATTGTGGGTGTTTCAGGTTAGATTTATCTTAATTCTTCTTTCGTAGTTGTGGATGCTGGCGAGAGGGGTTAATCATAAGTGGGAGGCTTGTCCAAATAAGGACAGCATCCAAGCAGCGGTCCACCCACATATCAAATTATCAAAGTAATGAACGCGAATTATATGAGCATGATGAAAACTAACTCGACAATAATTCCCATGTGTCCTTGGGGGCGCTTTGCTTTATATAAGAGTTCGTCCGAGCTTATCCTTTGCTATCAAAAGGATTGGGCCACCTAGCTGCACCTTTGCTGCACATGTTACTTGTTACCCATTACAAATTATCCTACTACCAAACTATCTGTTACCGATAATTTCAGTGCTTGCAGGAAACACCTTGCTGAAAACTGCTTGTCATTTCCTTCTGCTCCTCGTTGGGTTCGGCAATCTTACTTATCGAAATGACTACGATTGATCCCCTATACTTGTGTGTCATCAATGCCTTCCCTTAGGCCCAAGTATGGTGAAGTGTCATGTAGTCGATGTTCACATGACACCACTAAAGGAGGCAACAACATACACATCATCAAAATATCGAATGAATACCAAATTCGCATGGTTACTTATAATCGGACTTCTCTCATGTCCTCAAGAACAAAAGTAGCTACTCACAAATCATATTCATGTTCAAGATCAGAGGGATATTGAATATCATTAAGGATCTAAACATATAATCTTCCACCAAATAAACCAACTAGCATCAACTACAAGATGTAATCAACACTACTAGCAACCCACAGGTAGCTATGTGAGGTTTTGAGACAAAGATTGAATAGAAGAGATGAACTAGGGTTTGAGATGAGATTGGTCCTCCCACAATGAGACGATCGTTGGTGATGTCGATGGGTTCGATTTCCCGCTTCCGGATGGAAGTTTCCCCGGTGAAATCGCACTTCGGAGAGCTAAATTGCTCCTACCCATGTTCCGCCTCAAGACGGCGGTGCTTCATCCCGAAAACTTACTTTTGATTTTTTGTAGGTTAAATGTAATCATTAGAAGAAGATGGGCTTCGGATGCCTGCCAGGGGCCCCACAAGCTCGGGGGGCGTGCCCTGGGGGGTAGGGCACGCCCCCGGGCTTGGGTATGCCTGGTGGGTCTCCCTCTGGTAATTCTTTTGCCAATATTTGGGGTCATTGGAGTTGTGCAGAATATGTATCTCTGATATAGCCCTTTCCGGTCTAGAATTCCTACTACCGGCAATCTCCCTCTTCATGTGAAACTCGCAAAATAAGAGAGAAAAGGCATAATAATAGTCATAAAGTGAAAAAGCAGTCCAAATTGCAATGAATATCAATTGGAAAACATGACACAAAATGGACGTATTAGAGCCCGACTATGATGCTGATGCTTGACTTCTTGCATGAGTTTTTGGAGCTCTACTTTCTAGGACGTCAGCGTCTTGCTCTTCCTATTATTTTTAGTCATTCTATTGTAGCCACGGGCCTCTATGATTTGCCTCAGGATTTGATGGGGGAATCGTCTCTTGCTTTTTCCGAAGATCCGCCCTTGTGAGCTGTCACATCAACATGGAGCATGAAGTTATCCAGGCCTTGGCTCATTATGGCAAGCCTGCCTAGATTCCTTTGTCTGCGGGTCCCAAAGGTATCTGATGACCCACAAGTATAGGGTGTCGAACCTAACAAGGAGCATAAGGAAATTACAAGTGGTTTTCAGTAAGGTAGTCTCTACAAGCACTGCAATTATCAGTAACAGATAGTTTAATGATGAGATAATTCGTAATGGGTAGCAAGTAACAGAAGTAACTAAGGTTCAACAAGGTGTTACTATCCTTTTTATAGCAAAGGACAAGCCAGGACAGACTCTTATATAAAGCAAAGCGCTCCCGAGGACACATGGGAATTATTGTCAAGCTAGTTTTCATCATGCTCATATGATTCGCGTTCGTTACTTTGATAATTTGATATGTGGGTGGATCGGTGCTTGGGTGCTGTCCTTACATGGACAAACCTACCACTTATGATTAACCCCTCTCGCAAGCATCCTCAACTACGAAAGAAGAATTAAGATAAATCTAACCATAGAATGAAACATGTGGATCCAAATAAGCCCCTTACGAAGCAACGCATAAACTAGGGTTTAAGCCTCTGTCACTCTACCAACCCATCATCTACTCATTACTTCCCAATGCCTTCCCCTAGGCCCAAATCATGGTGAAGTGTCATGTACTCGATGTTCACATAACACCACTAGAGGAAAGACAACATACATCTCATCAAAATATCGAACGAATACCAAATTCACATGATTGCTTATAACAAGACTTCTCCCATGTCCTCAGGAACAAACATAACTACTCAAAAAGAATATTCGTGTTCATAATCAGAGGAGTATTAATTATCATTAAGAATCTGAATATATAATCTTCCCCAAATAAACCAACTAGCATCAACTACAAGGAGTAATCAACACTACTAGCAACCCATAGGTACCAATCTGAGGTTTTGAGACAAATATCAGATACAAGAGATGGACTAGGGTTTGGGAGGAGATTGTGCTGGTGAAGATGTTCATGGAGATTGACCCCCTCTTTATGAGATGATCATTGGTGATGATGATGACGATGATTTCCCCCTCCTGGAGGGAAGTTTCCCCGGCAGAACAGCTCCGCTAAAGCCCTAGATTGGTTCTTCCCAAGTTCCGCATCGAGGCAGGTGCGCTTCATCCCGAAAGCTTCCTCCTTATTTTTTCTAGGTCAAAACCCTTCATATAGCAGAAGATGGGCACCGGAGGCCCGCCAGGTGGCCCACAAGGTAGGGGGCACGCCTAGGAGGGTAGGGCGCGCCCCCACCCTTGTGGTTGCTTGGTGGGTTCCCTTAGGTGCTTTCTTCTCCCAATATTTTTTATATATTCCAAAATAATTATCCGTAAATTTTCAGGACTTTTGGAGTTGTGCATAATAGGTCTCTCAGATTTGCTCCTTTTCTAGTCCAGAATTCCAGCTGCCGGCATTCTCCCTCTTCATGTAAACCTTGTAAAATAAGAGAGAAAAGGCATAAGTCTTGTACTAAAATGTGTAATAACAGCCCATAATGCAATGAATATCAATATCAAAGCATGATGCAAAATGGATGTATCAACTCCCCCAAGCTTAGACCTCGCTTGTCCTCAAGCGGAAGCCAAAATCGATAAATATGTCCACATGTTTAGACATAGAGGTGTCGATAAAATAAAATACGGACATGAGGGCATCATGATCATCTTTAGAATAGCAACATATATTGTCATATAATTTATTATGTCAAAGTAACAATTCGTTCACAAGGTAAAGTATGAATCATAAACTCTATTGAAAACCAACAAACTATGATCTCAGTCATTGAAGAAATTGCAATTTATTATAGTATCGGAAAGAGTCAATATAAGAGCTTTTGTATAGCAAGTCAACATACTAAACCATCTCTTAGTCTTTTATAATTGCTAACACTCACATCATACTTATGGGTTAAAAGCTTCAATCGGACACAAAGAGAGGTAGGGCTTATAGTTTTGCCTCCCAACCTTTTATCTCAAGGGTAATGTAAAAAATAATACTTTATGATAACCTACATCCGAGTGGATATATATATATATATATATATATATATATATATATATATATATATATATATATATGGATCTTTCTCCAACACATGCCAAAAGAAAAAGTATAAAAAGAAAAGGTGAAGATCACCATGACTCTTGTATAAGGGTAGAAGGTAAAAGTGAAAGACAGGCCCTTCACAAAGGGAAGGAGAGGCTATCATGCGCTTTAACAGTTGGATGCATAAAATCATAATGCAAAAGAACATCACTTTATATTGCCGCTTGTGATAAAGAACATTATTATACAGTCTGTCGCTTTTATTTCTTCCATATCACAATTTCGTATAAATCTTATTTTCTTCACACTAAAAGATCATACATATTTAGAGAGCAGTTTTTATTGCTTGCACCAATGACAACTTACTTGAAGGATCTTACTCAATCCATAGGTAGGTATGGTGGAATCTCATGGAAAAAATGGTTTAAGGGATGTTTGCATGCACAAGTAGTATCTCTACTTGGTGCAAAAGATTTGGCTAGCATAAGAGGGAAAAGAAAACTCAACATGTTGGAGGATCCATGACAATATAACTTCTATTTGGATATAAGAAAACATAACCCATTATGTTGTCTTCCTTGTCCAACATCAACTTTTTAGCATATCATATTTTAATGAGTGCTCACAATCACAAAAGATGTCCAAGATAATATATTTATATGTGAAACCTTTCTTTCTTTATCACTTCCTATTAATTGCAACAATGACCAAAACTATGTTTGTCAACTCGCAACAAATTTTATTCATCATACTCTTTATATGTGAAGTCATCACTCTCCTAAAGATCATTATATAATATTTTTATTTCTTTCTTTTTCTCAAGATCATAGCAAGAAAGCAAAGCCCTCGACTCAAAACTACTCTTTATTATATAACTCACGAACTCGATTACATAGATAGATCTCAAAGCAAAACTCAAAACTAGATCATACTAAAAACTTTTACTCTACTAAATCAATATATAACCAAAAGGATCGAACTAAGAAAAATGATAAAGTTAAAGATGTGATGGCGATACGATACCGGGGCACCTCCCCCAAGCTTGGCACAAGCCAAGGGGACTGCCCATACCCATGTATTTAGATCTCTTTCTTCAGAGGTGGTGATGATGGAGTTGTTGACGATGAAAGAATCTTATCCTCTGTCTTCCAAGGCATAGGTTTACCATCGTAAAAAGATGAACGAGTCTCCGGGATCCTCAAACCTGCAGCCAAACTCATCCTCTTAAATCTATATTCATACTCATAGTTTTGGTTTTGCAGGTCGTAGATCTGGGCTTGGAGATGATCGATTCTCTCATGAAGCTTGAAGATGGTCTCTCCGATGTTCTTGGCGTCCAGCTTGTGGTCACGGGTAAACTCCGCGGTCATAAAGTGATTGGCGTTGAGTCCATGTTCGACCATCCCTTGGCACTTGAAGACTTGTTGTTCCATTGCTTCGAGCCTTGCCTCCACACTTTCGGTCTTCTTTGGCCCTTCAACATCACGGATGTGCAGCACCCCCTCACACATCTAAATAGTTTGAGGGTGTTGCAGCACCTCTGTGAGGTAAGGGTTTATGACCTTCTCAAAAAACTTGTCCTTGGGGGCGCTTGGAGACGTCATGATGATCTAGATCTGTCAGAAAAACAACTCGTAACAAGAATAGAGGGTTTCATCGTGGTACGGTGGTTAAAACCTTTGAGAGGTTATATAATGAATTTTTTTCAACCAAAATAAGTGTTCGACAAGAAAAAGGAGTCCAGAGGGCACACGAGGTGGCCACAAGGCACAGGGGTGAGCCCAGGGGGTAGGGCGTGCCCTCCTGCTTTGCTGCCTCCTCGGGCGCTCTTTGGACTACTTTTAATTTTCCTAATTTTTTAAATATTCCAAAATGGAGAAAATTGCCATTGGAAACATTTTGGAGTCTGTTTACTTACCGTACCACATACCTATTTCTTTTGGAGTCTGAAATGTTCTGGAAAGTCTCCTTATGTACTCCTCCGATGTTATGGTATTAATTATATTGGTCTCAACATTTATGGGAGTACCTGAGATATAATGTTTGATTCTTTGACCGTTTACCACCTTCAGATTGGTGCCTTTAGTGTTATTGATTTTGATGGCACCGGAACGATAGACCTCCTCGATAATCTAAGGACCTTCCCATTTAGAGAGATGCTTTCTGATGTCTACTACGCAACTTTATTCTTGAACACACGTGTTGGGCCTCCACGCGCATAGTTTTGTAGGACAGTAGCAATTTTCCCTCAAGTCAATCACCTAAGGTTTATCAATCCATGAGAGGTGTAGGATGAAGATGGTCTCTCTCAAACGACCCTACAACCGAATACAAGAAATCTCTTTTGTCCCCAACACAATGACAAATTGTATAGGTGCACTAGTTCGGCAAAGATATGGTGATACAAGTGTAATATGGATGGTAGAAATGTATTTTTATAATCTGAAAAATTAAATCAGCAAGATCGCAAATAGTAAACGGGCACAAAAACAGTATCACAATGCTTAAAAACAAGGCCTAGGGTCCGTACTTTCACTAGCTCAATCTCTCAACAATGCTAATATAATTGGATCATATAACCGTCCCGCAACGTGCAACAAAGAATTACTCCAAAGTTCCTATCTAGCGGAGAACATAAGACAGAATTGATTGTAGGGTACGAAACCACCTCAAAGCTATTCTTTCCGACCAATCTATCCTAGCATAGGAAGGCAAAACAAGTGCAACTTTAAAACTTTCCACACAAAGAGATCAAACTTGATATTATTGCAATTCCTACAAGCATAATTTCCTCCCTCATAATGATTTCCAATAGCATCATGAAGAAATTCAATAATATAACCATCACATAAATCATTCTTTTCATGACACAAAAGCATAGAAAACTTATTACTCTCCACATAAGCAAATTTCTTCTCATCAATAGTAGTTGGAGCAAACTCAACAAAATAACTATCATGAGAGTGAAAATTAAAATCATGATGACAAGTTTCATGGTTATCATTATTCTTTATAGCATACATGTCATCACCATAATCATCATAGATAGCAACTTTGTTATCATAGTCAACTGAAGCCGCATCAAAATAGTGGATTCATCATTAAATAAAGTCACGATCTCTCGAAATCCACTTTCATCAATATAATCATCATAAATAGTAGGCATGCAATCATCATAATAAATTTTCTCATCAAAACTTGGGGGACTAAAAATATCATATTCATCAAATATAGCATCCCCAACCTTATGGCTTTGCATATCATTAGCATCATGGATATTCAAAGAATTAGTACTGACAACATTCCAATCATGCTCATCATTCAAATATTTTGTGCCAAACATTTTATTGACTTCTTCTTCTAACAATTGAGCACAAATATTCAAACCATCATTTTCAAGAAAGATATTATAAAGATGATTAATAATATGATGCAACCTCAATTCCATTTTTTGTGTATTTTTCTTTTGTAAACCAAACTAGTGATAAAACAAGAAACTAAAAGATTCGATTGCAAGATCTAAAGATATACCTTCATGCACTCACCTCCCCAGCAACGGCGCCAGAAAATAGCTTCGTTGACGGGATGTGAGTGCCTTACCTAACTATAACGCCCTCGATGCGGCTATATCTCCTACGTGTCGAAGCACGACTTAGAGGCATAAACGCATTGAAAGAAATGTCGCAAGTAAGGTAATCTTCACAACAACCCATGTAAATATATAAAAGGGGAAAGGGTACATAGTTGGCTTACACTCGCTACGTCACACAAATACATGAATAACATTACAATCATCCAATACACTCATGGTCCGACTATGGTACCAAAATAAAAGATCAACCCCACATGCAACACGGTCCCCGATCGCCCCAACTGGGCACCACTACTGATCATCTGGGAAAGACAAATAGTAACGGCAAGAGTCTTAATCGAACTCACACTTGAGCTCAAGCGCATCGTCTGGAATGGTATCATCGGTCCCTGCATCTGGCTGTGGAAGTAAACTGTGATTCACGGGGACTCAACAATATCGCACCCTCGCGATCAAGACTATTTAAGCCTATAGGTAATGCAAAGGTATGATGTGGAGCTGCAACAAGCGACTAGCATATATGGTGGCTAACCAGTTCGCAAAAGAGAGCGAGAAGAGAAGGCAAAAGCGCGGTCGAACAACTATGATCAAGAAGTGATCCTAGAACAACCTACATCAAGCATTACTCCAACACCATGTTCACTTCCCGGACTCCGCCGAGAAGAGACCATCACGGTTACACACGCGGTTGATTCATTCTAATTAAGTTAAGTTTCATGTTATCTACAACCGGACATTAAAAATTCCCATCTGCCCATAACCGCGGGCACGGCTTTCGAAAGTTCAAATCACTGTCAACTTAGGCCATCACAAGCTCTCACGATCAACGAAGGATATTCCTTCTCCCAAGACATTCCGATCAGACTCGGCATCTCGGTTTTACAAGACATCCTCGACAATGGTAAAACAAGTCTAGCAACACCGCCCGAATGTGCCGACAAATCCTGATAGGAGCTGCACATATCTTGTTCTCAGGGCACACTCAGATGAGACTAGCTACGAGTAAAACCAACCCTCAAGTTACCTCGAGGTGGCCCCGCAGGCAGCTCAGTCGGACCAACACTCAGAGGAGCACTGGCCAAGGGGTGTTTAAATAAAGATGACCCTTAGGCTCCAGAAACCCAAGGGAATAAGAGGCTAGGTGGCATATGGTAAAACCAAGGTTGAGCATTGCTGGAGGAGTTTTATTCAAGGCGAACTGTCAAGGGGTTCTCATTATAACCCAACCGCGTAAGGAACGCAAAATCCGGGAACATAACACCGATATGATGGAAACTAGGGCGGCAAGAGTGGAACAAAACACTAGGCATAAGGCCGTGCCTTCCACCCTTTACCAAGTATATAGGTGCATTAAGATAACAAGATAATATGGTGATATCCCAACAATAAACAATGTTCTAACAAGGAACGATCTCCAATCTTCACCTGCAACTAGCAATGCTATAAGAGGGGCTAAGCAAAGCGGTAACATAGCCAATCGACGGTTTGCTAGGACATGGTGGGTTAGAGGTTTGACATGTCAATTTGGGAGGCATGATAAGCAAGTGGTAGGTATCGTAGCATAGGCATAGCAAAAGAGCAACCATCTAGCAAGCAAAGATAGAAGTGATTTCGAGGGTATGATCATCTTGCCTGCAAAGTTGTCACAGTTGACTGGATCCTCATAAGCGAACTCAACGGGCTGCTCGTTCGTGAACTCGTCTCCCGGCTCTACCCAAACAAGACAAACAAGCAAAAGGAACACAATCAACCACGTGCAATGCTCAAACAACATGATGCAAACATGGTATGCTATGCGGGATGCGATAGGTGATGCATATGCAAGATTTGACAAGGAATGATTGAACCTGGCCTCAACATGGAAATCCAAGAGTGCCACTGGAAAGGTGAGGTGATTTCGGTTGTCGATATAAAGATCACTGGAATCGGACGCACGGTTTGGAAATGGCAAGCAAAACAAATATGGCACCGGTCTTTGATAAATAGCAAGTGACCAACTAAATGCATCAAGATAAATATGCTACAACACTCAAACATGACAACAAAATACATGGCAGGGATCCAGTCATGATGCTTGACAAAAGATGAACAGTGAGCTATGGCTAATTCATCCATTAACAGGTTCAAACAAGCATGACAAACGTGCAAATGATAACAGATTTCAGACTTAGTTAAATTAACACAAGTCTGTTATTTAACATCAGGAAGCACACTTTAGAGCATGAAAAGTACATGCTACAGGAAATTAACATGGCAAAGCAAGGCATGGCATGAAGCTACTCAAAGCACTTAACAAAAGTCCCTTAGTGACGTTGAGCCAAAAGGGAACATAAAATACAATTGCAAGCATGTGAACATGGCAAAAACATAAACAAATTCAGACTTGGTGAAAAACTGGAGCATGCAAATCAGTTAACGAGTAGACATGTTTACGAGCTCGATGCACTCACTACAGAGCATGACATGACAAACTAAGCATACACCCATCAAGAATACAAAACATGGAATCTAGACATGGCAAGAACAACAACATAGCATGCACGGATCAATAGCAACATCCTTGGCAAAATCACGAAACAAGTCAACAATCTTTCAGGATTCACGATATAGCAAAAGTAGAGCTTGATTGACTCAAGCTAGGATGCTCCATAAATGCAAACAAAGACATGGATGGATAGATAACCACAATGTTAACAAAACATCCTTACTGATCATCCTCAAAAGAGGCACGGATCACTAGGAAACAACATGAACATGTGGCATACCGACAAAAACAGAACAAGGACTTAGTGAAATTCTTGTGCTAGTCGATTATGCTACTTTGCAAGCTTGTGCTAGTCACCACACATATCACAAAAATACATGGTAAGCACCTCTGTAAAGATGGCATGGCATATAACAAAACTCATGTAGAGCTCAGGAGCATATCATGCACACATTAATCATGGCAAAAATGACAAATATCTATTTGATGAAACAGATCTGGCAAATTTATCACATAGCCCTCTTCCAACATCATTTCGGGCATCAATATGAGCTCAAATGAAAATGATGCAATGATATGAAATGATGTACTCATTGAGACGAACATTTTGATATGCTACACACGCAAATCGAAGCAATGGATGCAAAGTTATGGCATGTGCAAGAATGCAAAAAATTAGGGTTCTCTAGGAAAAAGTCAACCCTCTCAGATCCAGATCTGGCCGGCGCGTGGATCGTGGAGGTCGCCGGATTCACTGTTCACCGGAGTAGCGAGGGAGGACGGAGTTGAGGGAGCTGGCCGGAGGAGGAGGTCGCCGGGGCCGGCGACGAGGTGACCCCTGTGAGGAGGCGCGGCGGAGGTCGGCGGAGGCAGGGGCGGCGCGGCCGCGCGATGGGCGGCGAGG